>NC_058133.1:307932777-307978104 GCF_016433145.1 Gracilinanus agilis
AAGGAAGGAAGGAAGGAAGGAAGGAAGGAAGGAAGGAAGGAAGGAAGGAAGAAAGAAAAAGAAAGAAGAATCACCTGGCATAACACCATCTGAAAAAAAGCCTTTTTCAGGCTCTTTAATCTTAATGTCACCTTCCCACTTTATCCTGAATATGTGTTGGTATAAGATTGTTTGCTGGTGTGAACTTCTTGAGAACAGGAACTGATTATTTTTTTTTACCTTTTTTTTTTTAATATCCACAGTATTAGCAAGGGGCCTAGAAAATAGTAAATGTATAATTTATTTTTGTTTGTTTTTTTGAAATTTTATTTTTTAGAAAAATTTTCCATGGTTTCATGATTCATGTTCTTACTCTCCCTTCCACCTTCCCCAACCCCCCAACCACTCACCCCGAAGCAGATGTGCATTTCCACTGGGTTTTACATGTGTCATTGATCAAGATCTTGTTTCCATATTATTGATAGTTGCACTGGGGTGGTCATTTCGAATCTACATCCCCAATCATGTCTGCATCACCCCATGTGTTCAAGCAGTTGTTTTTCTTCTGTGTTTCCTCTCTTGTAGTTCTCCCTCTGAATGTGGGTAGCGTTCTTTTCCATAAGTCCCTCAGAATTGTTCCACATCATTGCATTGCTGCTAGTACATTTACATTACATTAGATTTTACCACAGTGTATCAGTCTGTGTTTTGTATGAGGGTGAGTATTGATGGTGTGGGAAGGGTTCATCAGGATCCCTCCACCCGATAGTATTCAGTGGGCCAGATCAGCTATTCACTCACCCCCACCCCAGGGAAGACCTATGAGGAAATAAACTCAAAGGGGTTCCCAAACTGGCAAAGCTATAGTGGGGATGTTGAAGAAAGGTGTTGGGGTTCGGTTGTGGCCTTAATGGGTTGTGGCCTTTATGGGTTGGATCTCACCCTCAGTCACTGTTGAGACAAGCCTCCCCCTTCCTAAGATCAAGTAGCTTTATCCCTCAAGATGGTCTTTGGAATTAGTCTTCCCCTCAGCCACAAGATCAGTCATCTCCCCCCTTCAATGTAAATGCTCCAGATTCCAAGTATCAAAACTATTATTAAAGGATAAATTAAATTTAAGGTACAGAGGAAAGGTATAGGAGAATCAAGGATGGTGGGAAGGAATGAACTTCACTCTCTTCCCCCTATATCAAATATCTCTAAACTAAAAAAGAGGGAAGTAAAAGGACAAATTGATTCAAGTAGGATCAGGGAAGGGACCCCCTCCTCATTTGAGCTTGCTCCCCAGGAGTCCGGGCTCTCCAGCCAAATTGGAGAATTGTTGTCCAATGCTTTCCTTGTTGGTAAATGAAGATAGTAGAAATTAATTTTGATAGTTGTGTTCTCCCAATAGTCACTAATAAAAGGGGTACAGAGGAGCTAGATTCACTCCTCTGTACCTAGAAAATAGTAAATTTATTTATAACACCTTTCCTAAAAATAACAAACAGTATATATCTAAAACCATCAACAAGCATCATATGCAACAGGGATAAATTAGAAGCCTTCCCAATAAGATCAGGAGTGAAACAAGGATGCCCATTATCACCTCTATTATTCAACATTGTACTAGAAACACTACCAGCACTACCAGTAGCAATTGGAGAAGAAAAAGAAATTGAAGGTATTAAAATAGGCAGTGAGGAGACCAAGTTATCACTCTTTGCAGATGATATGATGGTCTACTTAAAAAATCCTAGAGAATCAACTAAAAAGTTAGTGGAAATAATCAGCAACTTTAGCAAAATTGCAGGATACAAAATAAATGCACACAAATTATCAGCATTTCTATATACTATATATTCTATATACTTCCAACACATCTCAGCAGCAAGAGTTAGAAAGAGAAATGCTATTTAAAATCACCCTAGATAATATAAAATACTTAGGAATCTATCTACCAAAATAAACATATAATTTAAAACTATATGACTGACTGACTCACAGTCTAAAGCTGGATAACAGGCTGGAACATCAGACTTCTAGAATCCTGGTGGGTCATTGTGTTGATGAGAGTTTTCAAGTCTTTCAAAGTTGTTTTTCTCTGAATCTTCTCATTTTACTATGTATCAATTCACAAAAATCTTTTCAGATTTTCTTGTAATCGTTCCCTTTCATCATGTTATGATTAAGATCTCTGAAAATTGTATATTAATTTAGAATTATTTATTAGTAAAAGTTAGAGACGGAGAAAGAGGGAAAGATCACCAGGCCACCCTAACTAAAAAAAAAAAAACCTTCTTCCATGATTCCCCAGCTCCAGCTAGGGAATGAGGCAGAGCATTAAATGCTCCAGAGAAGAGAGTAAGTTTTGTCCAGCCAGAGAGTGAAAAGAGAGCAGATACTGCTCTATCCCCCTTTTTATAAGGCCAGTGAGGCTAAGAGATAGAAGAGAGGATCAATGGAATGGTCTTGGGGTAAAAGTCCTCAGCAAGATTAGGTTTGATGGGCCTAGGAATCCCAGCTTTTGGAGCAAAAAACCCACTATTTGACAAAAACTTCTGGGAAAATTGGAAAAAAAAAGTATGGGAATGATTAGGTTCGGATCAGCATCTCACATCCTACACCAAGATAAACTAAGAATGGGTAAATGACTTAAATATAAAGAAGGAAACTGTAAGTAAATTAGGTGAACATAGAATAGTATACCTGTCAGATCTATGGGAAAGGAAAGAGTTTAAGACCAAGCAAAAGATAGAGAATATTACAAAATATAAAATGAATAATTTTGATTACATTAAAAAATATATAAGGTCAGTGATTTCACCCCTACTATATCTCTGATTGGCCAGATTTAACTTCAGTCCCAGTCCCAAGTACTGACTTTCAGTCAGGACTCCAGGTACTCTTGGGACATTTTAGTCACATGACTCGCTGGCATCCTGACTTAATACCCATCAGAGGGTAAGGGGTTTTCAAATAAAATAAGGGAGTACATTTTATACTAGATTCACACAATCATTTCTTATGGCAAGAGTATTACATGACATTTATGAGCCTTGTTTTACTTAGCTATTCCCAACTGATGGACATGTTTTTAACAGAGAGGCAGTATCTGTTTAGTGATTTGTAATCCATTTTGTCACTTATTTACTTTTTTTTATAATGGCAAAAAATAATGTATACACAATTAAGAGAGCTGCTTATATGAGTAGCTTATATGTTTGTTTAATTGCAAGAGCTCTAGCTATTATCCAAAAGTGAAATGGGCTGCCCTTGGTGCTGAAATCAAATAAAGACTGGATTACTACTGGTCACATATATTGTAGAGCCGGGGTTCTTAACCTGGATCCATGGGAGTTGTGAGGAGGGGAGGGCTCTAGGGAGGGGGAAGGGGTCAATCTATGAATTAGGTTAGGAAAAAATTGTATCTTTATTTTCATTAACCTCTCACTGAAATTTAGAATTTCTTTCAATTATTTACATGCATTAGTTAGCAACATTTAGTAAGTGCATTCTCCGTGCCAGGCACTGTTCTAAACACTAAGAATAAAAAGAAAGGCAAAAATCTAGTTCTTTCTCTTGTGGGGTTCATAATCGGTTGGGGGAGACAATATGTAAGCATATGAGCTATGTACAGTATAAGTAGAAAAGAATCAGCAAAGGGGAAGCACTAGGATAAAGACAGATTGAGAAAGCTTTCCTAAAAAAGCTAAAATTGTAGCTGGGATTTCAAAGAACCATTATCATCCTCATCATTATCATCATTTATTATTGTTCTCATCCTTGTTCTAGTTGTCAGAAAGGAACTTTCATTATTCTGAGAAGTAACAGGCTTTAAAGGGTCCACGACACACACACAAAAAAAGGTTTAGAACCCCTCAGGTAGAGGGTACTCTTGTTGAGATAAGGGTTTAATTGGATAGCTTTTGAAGACCCTTCAGTTCTGAGATTTTGAAATTTTCTGGTTCTGTGTTAACTGAGAAGGATAAAAGGTGTAATGTCCTCACTGTGTCTTTTATTCCCATTCCCAGAATTATTTGGACTGAAAAGACTTCGTACCCAAAGGGACAGTAGAATGACAAGGATTAAGATTGATATTTAAGTGAAGAAGTTCTAGCCAGGGCCTCTCTAATTATGGCAAAGATAAGGTTGACTTATTCTCCCTGACTCCATGATCCACCCTTATAATGGCATACAAGTTATATTTTATCCCCAATAAAAATAAGCTATACCAACAACTAGATAAATTATAAAGCATCTCCTTCTACATAATCTTAAAGAAAATACTGCCTCTCCATTGCAAACATGTTGCCCAAAGCTGAATTCCATTCCTCCTAATCATTCAAAACTCAGTGTGGTAATTTATCAAATTCATGGATAATATGATAATTACTGAAAAAGTTGTATTTTCCCATATCAGATAAATCTTTAAGTAAATTTTTAGCCCAATAAAACTTGACATATGCAAATATAGCCTTGAAATCATAAAATAAATGCTTCCTAAACCTATCAGAAGGTAACTTATTCAATAACAACCCTGATGGAGCTCTAAGTTAAATAATAATAAATAATAGTAACACATGTTTTGAAATCATTAATATTCCATGCCAAAGTTTGCCATGCAAAATGATTACACATCTTATTACCCAAGCTGATAAAAATGTCACTTTTATAAAGCATTACATATATCATGAAGATTAAGAACTAAAAAGACTTAAAGTCATATAACCTTTTCTTCTCTCAAGTCAGGGTGAGTGGCCTAAACAGAATACCTCTCTATTACTACATAGTAGGGGTCTTAGAGTTCATTGAGTGAACCTGCCATTCTTAAAGCTTTCATGACCAGGTATCCAAGTGTGGTACTACATGTCCCTTCTACTCTCTTCTAACAAGCCTGTCTTCATTATTACCACCTTCTCTCTTATATGAAATGCTGTTTATCCTTTATTTTATATTTACATTTATATGAATAGAATATATTCCAATGAGATAATATTTATAAAATATTTACACAGTATCTGGCACATGGCAGGCACTATATAAATACTTCGTGCCTTCTCTCCACTCCCTTACCCCCATACCTTTTATGTACGTCATCCCTTGCACATTGTCTTCTAGTCCCTTAGAATGTAAGCTCCTCAGAGAAAGAGATTGGTTTTAATGTAATGGTTGACATATGCTCAATGAATGTTTATTGACTGACTGACTGACTTTATAGGAGAAAGAAAACACTAGTATTTGGGGGCACTGGAAAAATCTGCTATAGAAATTGATACTTGAATTGTCTTGAAAAACATTAGATATTCTAAAAGGTGAAGATGAAAGAAAACATTCCAGGCATTAATGAGCAGGCAGATACTTAGGGGGAAGAAAAAGATAAATTCTAGGCAACGAGGTAATATAGTTGATAGAGTGTTGGGCTTAGAGTCAAGACCTGAGTTCAAATCTATCCTCGGTCATTTACTGAATGACCCCCGAGTAAGTAATTTAAACTCTGCCTTGGCTTCTTCAACTGCAAAATGAAGATAATAATAGCATCTCTCTCCCAGAGTTCTTCTGGGGTATGCTAAGATAATATCTGAAAAGTAGTTAGCACACTACTTGATACATAGTAAGTACTACAAAAATGATAGCTTTTATCATGTTAACTTTTACCCATTCTTCCTTTCTTCCTGCAAATTTCTTCATCATAGCAGAAGGTATAGGAAAAATCTCTGGGATAGGTAGTAATAGTTGTAGAAATATCAATATCAGGTTGGCGATAATCCAACATTCAGGTCCTACTGCTCTTCTCTCAAAGTACCTTGAATCTTCTTTGAATATACTTAAATTCACAAACATTGTTTCCCCAGATAAAATGTCAGTTACTTGAGAGCAGTCTATTCATGTCTATGCTTCTTTCTTAGCACCCTGCATAATCTTTGGCTTGTGTTAGTCACTTAACAATTATTTACTGATGAATTCTGAGGGAAGATTATTCAATATATAGGAAACCCCTAATCATCATTGCTACCTCAGCTAGTTGGTTCACCATTCTCTTGGTTTGGGGAAGAATTAAAGGATGCATATCCCTCATGTATAACATGCATAGAAACACAGATTGTAATCACTATCATTAGCATCATCTTCAATTAGAAAGGATGGCAGTATTGTAGGCTTTCACCACAATGCTATCTTACATATTTCTGCCATGGGACTACAAGATGAAGTTATCTCCTATTATGTTCTTTCAGGACTCTAGTGACTAAGTTCCTTTGAATAGGGTCTAAGAATGATCTGAAATATGTTGAATCCTCCTCCTTGGAAGAAAAAAATGTTATATGTAAGTTTGTAGTATGATATCTTAACTATAAAGTTACCACAACTTTTTTCCTGATTATATTTAATAACTAAATAGAGGATACAAGGAGAAGATTGGACCCACAATGATTTATCATTGAGTTAAAAGTTATGAGAAAATATAAAGGGTAATTACTTTTCCATGTGTATTGAGAATATCAATATGAAGAACATGAGTAAAATATACACCAGATCATGTGTTCTTTTGACAGTTTAGTTGGTGTATCTTTTATTGCTATGTTGCCTATGTATAGTATATGTCATTATACTTCCACATAAGGTTGTACTGACTAGGGAGAGTTCACTACATCAAGCCACCATCAGCCACCTAACCACACAATCTTCTTGCATGTAAACCTGTAGTTCTCCCATCCATGCATCCCTACCCCATTCTCTGTTTTCCATTTCCTGTTCTGTGAATTATAATAAAATCAACATTGTTTCTTATATAAAGACCATGTTATTTGATTATACTTTGACTGTACACATCATCCTCATGGCTTGCCAGACCAAATATCCTACTTTGGATAATATAAGGGGGTAAAGGGGTTTTGATTGGGTAAATATTAAAAGGTTGGTTGCCAGGGGATTGAACAATTATCAGGCCCCAATTAAAGATTAACTCTAAGTTAAAGTGACTTTTATGGAAATTTATTTACAAATAAAAAGAGGAAGTAGAAATAAGGAAATAAGAGAGAGGATAAGAAAGGATAAGTAATCTAAAACAGTAAGTAATTCCTTCTGATCCCCTAGTTCAATCCAGGTAGATCTAATTAACCCTCAGGCCAAGGGCAAAAACCTTTTAGCATCTTACTTTTTGACCACTGAATAAAACACAAATCCCAATACCTGGCATTCGATAAACTTCATAATCTGAAAACACATTACCTTTCTAGTCTTATCTCAAACTGCTCTCTTTCTCAGAATCACAGAATCTCAGAAGTAGAAGAAAATTCAACAGTCATCTATTCAAATTACAAAAGAGCAGAAATTTCCTTTACAATATCCCTGAAAAGTTCTATTTGAAGACTGCCAATGGAGAAACAGCCCATTCAACTTTTGATCAGCTTTAACTTTTAAAAGAGGTCCTTGCATTAAGCCTTAAATGGCTTTTCTTCAATATCCAATCACTAACCCTACTTCTATCCTGTAGGGTCAAGTAGTTTGATTTCTCATTTACATGACAACCCTTCGAATACTTGAAATCAGTTTTCATATCTCCCTTAAATCTTCTATTCTGCAGGATAAAAAGCAATGTTTTTCTTTTTTTAATTTTTTAAATCTTTTATCTTTATTTTATTTTAATAAATTCTCATGTAAGTTTTCCAAAGTTATATGATTCATGTTGTCTCCCTTCCTTCTTCCTTCCCCACTGCAGGAGTTGATAAGCAATTCAATCTGGGTTATACGTGTATTGTCATGCAAAACTTATTTCCACATTATTCATTTTTGTAAGTGAATAACCTTACAAAACCAAAACTCCAAAACATATACCCAAATAAATAAGTGATAAAACATATGTTTTCATCTACATTCCTTTTCCCACAGTACTTTCTCTAGAGGTAGATAGCGTTCTTTTTCATAAGTCCCTCAGAATTGTCCTGGATCATTGCATTGCTACTAATAGCAAAGTCTATCACATTTGATCATTCCACAATGTTTCATTTAGTGGGTATAATGTTCTTCTGGCTCTGAAAAGCAATGTTTTTTTCCATCCAATCCTTCTTAGTCTTTAATCCCTCTCTCTTGAATATTCCCCTCTGAGAATACTAAAACTTGACAAAATACTTCCTAAAATGTCGTGCCTGTTACTTGACATCTTGCTCCAGATATTGTACAACCAGGGCACAATATATCACGAATATGGTCTCCCTTATTCTGAATATTATGCCTTTCTTAATTCAGCTGTTACTTATATTTTCTATCGTTAACAATATTCTCCATTTATAAAAGTGATTTTAATGGATTTTGCTAGTGAGCTAGAAATCTCTTCAAAAGTTAATTCTAATTATATATCTTTCCCATTCTATCTAAAGTAAAATTGCTCATTCAAAGAAGTTCTTACCAGACTCTTGCCTTCATTTATGAAAAAGATATGAAAGCATTCACTATGTTCAAAGAATACATTATTATAGAAAAAAAGAAAGAAGAGTCTTAATGGTTTGGAGAAAGAAATACAGGTAATATTTGTAACTACAACATCCCTGTTATATTTATTTTTTAGTAACATCCTGTTTAAATAACTGATTCATTTTAAGGAGAACAATATAATGTGGCTGAGCTTTATGTGTTTCCTTCTCAATTTTAGGAGTTTTATTTTAGATAAACCTCTAGTTAAGAAACTTCTTAACATATATGAAGAAGCTGGGTTCTCTGTCTAACTTTACATTTATATCTATTCTACCTTAACTTCTTGCTTCTTTGTAGTAGAAGCAAAATTCAGTTTACCTGAAATCTTTTGATAGCACAAAAATAGGTAATAATATAGTCTGTGGGTAAACAAAGACTGGGGGGGTGGGGAGGGGATTTGCAAGGATTTGTCTCTTTCTCTGAACTGCTTTCATTGTGGATCTTCTTTCTCCTAGATATCTATGAAGTTGATGTAACCTTCCCCTTTTTCAGACCTAGCTCAATTACATCTTTCTTACTAAGAAGTAAGCTGGCATGTCCCCCATGCCCTAAAATCTCAAATCCACCCCTTCTCAACTCATTTGATAATTCGTAAATAATCCTTGGGGATGATCAAGTTTTCTAAGCTATGATTTGTACCATATCACTACATTATAAAAGACTTTAAACAACTACATCTAAGGTCTATGATATTGATTGATTGAACATCACATAACTTACTTTAAGTAAGGGGGGATTGGGTAAATCAGTCACCTCACCCTTATACTTCTGTCTCCAGAACTTAGCAGTGTGCTTTGCATATAACAGATATTTAATTGATATTGAATGGAATTTTTAGAATTTATTTTAAATTAGTGTTTTCCAGGCCTTATTTTATACTTTTAAATCCAACATGTAAGCAGTGAAAGGGATATGTACTAATTAGTTTTTAAGGAAGGTTTTGCTTATCTAGTTACAAAGTTAGCTGGCTATGAAGGGGTGAATTATTTGTCCATGGTAACCTAAGAAACAAAAATGTGAATGACCTTCAGTTTTATGCAACTTTTTTCATCTTTAGTCAGTGACAACGTGACTTAAAAAAGACAAAGGATGCTAAGAAGCACACATTTTTGACCCTGTCTAAACCATAAACATAAGTTTGGTGCCTCTAAATGTGAAATATTTTCCCAGTAACCAACAAATTGGCATACTGCTAGAGGAATTGATTCATATTCATCTTAATAATAGTTTTATGAATAAAATAAAGAGATAACAAGTAGTTGCAGCAAATGGATGACACATAGATTTTCTTTGGAAAGAAAAAGTAGTTGGCAGGTCTGGTTTAAGCGTAGATTTAAAAGCAAATAGAAATATTTTACCTGGCATTTGTTCATCTTGTCACTATTACAATGTTTACGATTGATAAAGAGACTGACAAGAAGATTTTTTTTTAATATTAAGGATGACTCTTCTTACAATTTATGGCTGGTGGAGGTGTGAACTGGTCCAACCATTTGCTAAAGCAGTTTGGAATCATACCCCAGAAGTCACTAAAATTTTGAATATTTTTTGATCCAGCATTATGCTATTACACACACACACACACACACACCCCAAAGAAGGCAATTTGTGGCACTGGAAGAAAAAAAAGCTTTCCGTGTCTTTTGAAGTGACATGTTATAAATGCAAAGAGAAGATAAAGTATTAAAGAAATATATTTTCTCAATGACTAGTGCATGATTAGTTCTCAAGTTTCTGCATACTACAGTATATTCCATTTCTCATACGTTTGTGTATTTGTTGATTATCTTTCAACTCTTTTTCTAACTGCTTTAGTGTGGTACCCTTTTAATGAATGTAATGACATCTTTTCTCTTTTTTTTAAAAAAATGCCAAAGACAAAGGAAAAGGATTAACCTGCACAAAAGCATTTAATGGTACTTTTTCCTGCCAATATATATATATATATATATATATATATATATATATGAAATGCATGTTCATCAAAGGGGGAATGGTTGAACAAAGTATGGTATATGAGAGTAATAGGTTATTCCTAAACCTTAAGAAATGATGAATATAAAAGATTTAGAAAAACATGGAAGAATAGATTGAAGCAGTGAATAGAAGAACAATCTATACAATGATATAAAATATGTATTATGAAGGAAGCCAACTTTGAAAGACTTCAAAATTCTGATTGATATAGTGTCCATTCATGACTTCAGAAGACTAACAATGAACCATACCACTTAGTCAAGAGGTCCTGGTCTATGGGTGCAGAAAGACATTGCCAATGTGTTGATTTGTTCTGTTTATACCTATAGGTTATAAGAAGAACTTTGGGGGCAGGTTGGAGAAGGAGTTAGTGACTCATAAAAGTGCGAGGGAAAAAGAAGTAAAAAAAAAAAAAAAGAAAATATCATTGCAACAGATAAAAATGTGTAGAAATTTAAGAAGGAGACCGTAATAGGACTGAGATTTATCATTTTCCCCACACAATATGGGTTAGGTGCATGGCTCCCCATTCTCTTCCACATTATACATTAGATCTACATCTTCCCTCCTATGACAGGGATTAGTTTTCTCTAAAATGAGGCAAAGATATCTGTAAGAACTGCCTGACCTTTGTTCTTTGATTCAGCTTCTTGGTCACCTAAGGATATATATATATATATACTATACTTTGCTCTGAGGATTTGTTCCCTTAAGGAACTGGAGACTTTCCCAACCAAAGCTGAAGCTAAATGCTTCTATATTTCATTATTATATGCTATGATAATTATAGCACATCCTCGCTATATTAGGGCTGGGTAAGCCTTCTTAACTATTTATTAATTTACACGTACTTCATGTTATCCCCAAATTGAACCTTAACTAAAAGATCACTAGCAATAGTCCTAGCTCTAAGAGGGACAGAGATACCATTGTAGTTTTGTTACTTTGTGTTAAAGCAACTTACACTTTAATATTAAGTTAAATCCTTGCAAAAGTGAGCATAGACAGAGATGGTGAAAACTATGCTTAAAATATGGCTGAATAAAAAGAATCTATATGCTTATAGGTCACCCAGAAGACTCATGCCTACATGATCAGTTTTTCTTAACTAGTTTTGCTTGGGCAGGCAAGTCTATGAATCTCTTTTCAACATAATGTTTTTAAAGGTATAAACAAAATACAAGGCATTACAAAGGGAATGAAAATATTTTAAAATATAATTATCAAGTTATTTTTAAATAAATTCACAGGCCCTAGGTTAAGAACCCCCACTATAGATTATGAATGGAAGAAAGGCTTTTAGTTCTCCTTCAAAAGTCAAATAAAGGAGTTGACAGTGTTGTTTTATTATTTATACAAAGGCAACGAGAAACCCATTTCATGGCACAGTTGGTTATTGAAATATTTGAGGGCTTACAATAAGCATTTGTATTTGAAAAGAAAAGTTGGACATTGCTAAATCTTGAAAAATAAAAGAATCCACAGGTTTACAGTTTATGAAGCTACATGCCTTATATATCTTTCTTCAAGGGGACGGGAGACACAGAGAAACAGTAGAAAACTCACAGCTTAACTGAAAGAAATTACTATGTATAATTTCCAAATCAATTGCTTACATACATTCAGACCATTAGCCCATAAGTGCAAAAATAAAAATCAGTGCTAAGTGAGAAAGAATAAAAATGAAAAGATATGGCATTCGATTAAAACTAGCTACAACCCGAAAATTTTTAACAAGCTATTGGCACTGGAAAAAACAGTGAGAAATGGATAAAAAATGATATTGAAAGATTCTTATCATTATTTCCTAGGGAACCTTAAACAATGTAAATTAACTTACTAAAACAAAGAGGTCAAGAGAACCTAAAAACTATCATAGCTAGCAAATACTTATTTCTCTGACAAGAAGAAGACAACGGAAGATTTATGAGCAATGTCACCTCATAAAACAATAAGATGTGGTGATGGAAAAAAACAAATTTCAAAAAGTTTAGTGAGGTACCCAATTGAGTCAGATCATCCCATGATAATAAGTTATAAAACTGAAAGAGGGAAAATAAACCAGAAGGAAAATGGAAAAAGATTGGTCAACATTTCTAGAGCAATTATCCTCAATGATTATAGAGCTATCACACTTAGACTCTATATCATAATCCCTGATGCACTACAGAGGAAATATCCTAGAATCACAATTTCAGCATTGACAGGGACCTCAAGGTCCTTTTAGTCCAAATAATGCCCCAAAAGAAGTCATCTAGCCTTTGTTTGAAGATTTCTATAAAGGGAAGAAGACAGGAAGGGAAGAAGGGTACTTGCATAAACAATATTTTACAGGAGAACACATATTTAATCATATAACTAAAAAAGGAAAAGGATTCCAGATATCATTGTGCTTATTATATGTTAATATTTAAAACATTTAATTGTTAAATAAAATGCCATTTTAAAGTGATCGAGCAGCAATGTTGCCTGAATATGTCAAAATCATGCAAAATTCCTGGAAAGAGTCAGCAGAAAAGGTTATGCAACAACATTATCCAATTATTAAATGAAGTAAAAACTTTTGTCAAAAATGCTTGCCATTGTAATATAAGATAAGCAAGAAAAGCTTGTCGGATAATAGGATCACAGATTCAGAGTTGTGGCTTCATGAGTTCCACCCTTTCATTTTACAGATAAGGAAACTGAGCCCCCAAAGAATTTAAGTGATTTGCCCAGGGTCAAGTACTCAAAACAGTCTTTTTTTATGGGTGATTTTATGTTTATTCCATAAAACCCTGAAATACCATGGAGCCTCCTAAGTGAATTCCTCAGCCATCCAAGTTCATCTTAATTGTTCATGCAGGAGAAAATAAGTGGAAGAAGAATGTTTGTTGTCAAGACTCTGATGTGTAGTTTGATAAAGAGCCCATACAACTGGTCTCTCAGTGCATATATCTTGGGAAAACAGTGAAGAAAGATAATGAACAGGGTCCAGAATTGAACAAACAGAGGAAAGCAGGTTAAACTACATTTGAGAAAATGTATTTTTAATGACGCCAAGATATCCCTGAAAACAAAATGACAATTTTTTGTTTTAAAACCCTTACCTTCTATCTTGGAGTCAAGACGAAAGAGTGGTAAGGGCTAGGCAATGGGGGTCAAGTGACTTGCCCAGGGTCACATGGCTGGGAAGTGTCTGAGGCCAGATTTGAACCTAGGACCTCCTGTCTCTAGGCTTGGCTCTCAATCCACTGAGCTATCCAGCTGCCCCTCAAAATGACAATTTTTAAATTTTAAATGACAATATTCTTCTAAGGATTCCATATGGCTATGAACCATAGAAGACCACACACTCTGAAAAAATCACAATATCAGAACACTTAAAGAAAATGACAATGAGTGTTAAAAATGGATGGTGGACATAGACTAAAGTAGTATTACTTATGAAGAATTATGCTCTAAAAATAGTGTGAAAGATACAAAGAGATATATAACCATAAAAGGATGACTAGTCTAATAGCAAGAGAAAGGAAAAACAGATAAAGTCTTTGTTGCTGTATCAGTGCTTATATAATGTCGAGATTTTTTTTTTTCATCTAGCACATTGGGTATACTTCTTATGGAGAATTTATGGGAGGACATGGATAAGTCTCACACAGGGTAAGAAGTCATAGTATCAGCATCAAAATCATGGATCTATTAAAATATCAAAGGTCATAAAATGTTAAGGCTAAAATAAGAGAGAAATATGTAGAACTTTAAGATATTTTCTGAAGAACAAAATTCTAAATTACTAAAATAATACTAAAAAGCAACAATCAAAATAAACAGTGTTGGTCTTGGAAGCAGCTAGGTCGCACAGAAGGAAAAGCACTGGACCTCAAATCAGGAAGATATGAGTTCAAGTGCTTCCTTAGACATTTACTATCTGTGTCACCCTAAGCCTAGGCAATTAATCTGTCTGCCTCAATCTGTTCACATGTGAAATGGAGCTAATAATAGCACCTCCTTCCTGAACTTGCTCTAAGGATAAAATGAGATGATACTTGTAAAGCTCTCTGCAAACTTTAAAGTTACATATTATATATGCTAATATTATTATTATGAAGAAAACTAATTAGGAAAAACTTTGCTCCTCTCAGGAGAGATTTGAGGATTTGGGATGTGGACACATTGCCAGACACAGTCACTGTATTTGGTTGACTTTGCTTAAATAGATTTTTTTCCCTTTTATTAGAGTGAAGGACTAGAGAGATGGATTAGAAGAGAGAAGGTTAAGGAGAAATAACTATTTTGCATAACCATCATAGAACAATAACATTGAAATATTGATATATGTTTTCTAAGACACTAGGGTTGAAGTAATAATATCTAACTCATATTCTTCTAACATCCCTCTTCAAATTCAAATTCTTAATTTGAAGGAAGTTGCATATCAATCATAAGTGGTCATCAATAATAGGCCATATTGGCTGAATGAGCAGGGAGTAAATTGAGGGGCACATTACTGACATACCAAGTAGTCATAAGCTGATCACTACAATGCAATTTGAGGGACATCTTCTTATCTTGTGAATTTCTGTTAGCTTCTCCTGTAGGTCTCCATAAAATTAGCCATGAGCCCATCCTAGGTGGCAGCTATGCCATCAGATTTTATTGAAAAGAATCAGGACAGTGGATCTTACCTTGTGTTAAATCAATTATAAATACTCTGATCGTGTTCTTGTTTACCAGAAAGAATCTCTTGCCAGATGGAAATGAAAGCTGGCAACAAAATACAATGTGTTGGTGATGCTCATTCATTGTTATTTACTATGAAACAATGTTATTCGTTTTTATTATTTGTAAAGCTGTGATATTAAACATAAAATCTAAATGTGCTTCTTTAGGAATAATTGTAATTTTGAACCAAAACATAATCTACTTGAGAAGATTTTAATTTCTTCCTTTCCTTATTTTCAAAAAGGAATGTGTAACCCATTAAATTTATGGTTTCACTGTCCCCAGAATTTATCTCAAAAAGATACTCTATACATGGAGACTCCCTTCTTCACACATTCAGTCAATTGCCACATTCTACCTCTACAACATTTCTCACATCCATTTCCTTCAAAAAGTTGCCACTCTGGTTCAGGCTTTCATTGCTTCTCCTTGAAATGTAATATTCTGTGGGCTTTATAACTGGTCTCACTGACAGCACGTTCCGCTCTCTTTAATTCATTTCTTAAACAGCTGCCTAAATTCTTTCCTAATGCACAAGTCAGAGTACGTCACAACTCCTATACTCAAAAACTGTCAGTGCCTTACTATTGTCTACCAGATAAAAATCAGCTCATAGGCATAGTATTTGAAGACTGGAAAACAGTGAGGCTCCTGCCACCTTTTCCAGATTTATTTCATATTATTCCTCTTTAGAGATTCTACATTCCAGACAAACTAATAAGATATTAGCTGTTCCCTAATTTCTTCCTGTACTTGTTTATCTGTAAGCATTTGTACAAACGTGTATTGTCCCTTTAAAATTCTGGTTTTATGAAGCCATTTCAGAAAGAAATGTGAAATTATGCAAATAAAGCAACTAAAATGTTCATACAGTTTGACCTAAATATTCCACTGTAATTTGCATACCCCAAGGAAGTTATTGACAAAAAGAAAGGCTCCATAAACAGGAATATTCTTAAAGAAGCACTTTTTATATTAGCAAAGAACTGAAAACAAAGTAGATGTCCATTTATCAGGAATAAACAAACTGTGGTAAATGAATGTATTGGAATATTATTGTGTTGTAAGAAATGACAAGAATAATGAATGCAATTACATGGAAAGATTTACATGAACCAATACAGAATGAAGTAAGAAGAGTCAAGACAATAACATACACAAAGTAAGTGGAAAGAATAATACTCACCACACAAAAAAATAATAAAAAATGAATGTTGCATAATTACAAAGAACATAATTGGCTCCAGAGAAAAGATGTGAGAAGACACCTTCCCCTTACTCTTTTGCAATGGTCAAGGCTCACAAATATGAAATATTACATATTTAATGTCCAGTTTTTCCATCTATTGGTTGGTTTTGCTCTTTTTTCCCCTTCTTTTTCCTTTTAAAAAATGCTTGTTTTAAAATTGGCTCTCTGAGAGGGGAAAGTATAAAAGAGAATATAGGTAAGGTAAAAATAAAAGATATCATCCAGATTGGCACCCTAAAGGAGAAAGAGGAGGAAGCATGCCTAAGTCTAATCAAATTATTATCATGAACCTTGTCCACCATCCCCTCTAAGACACTGAGCCCAGGATCCTTGGGAATTTTCAAATACCAAATCTCAAACTAAATTATGGAGTACTAATCATCAATAGAGCATGGCTAGATGGGATACTGGAGAGAGTGCCAGACCTGGAGTCCTCATTTGGACATCTTTCTTATTTAGTCCATCCACGATGTCAGAAAAACTTCAGTAACAGAGTATATGAAAGAAGGGTGTTAAACGTGACACTAACATTTTCCCTCTCACTCACCAGTCAGCCAAAAACTATTTAATTAGTAGTCTGGTCCTCAACAATGCTAGGAGTAATAAACAGATAAACTACAGAGTCGTATTATCCATGACAGCTAACTGTTTTTTCCCTTGGTTCAGACCTGAGATTTCATCAGCTTGTAATTTAATGTTCTGAGAGCTGTCTGGGTCATTGTAAAACAGTGGTATATTGTTAAATGTTTAGCAATTAGCTCTTGGGATCTGGAGAATGTACATACATTTTTTTTTAATCCTTACCTTCTGTCTAAGAATTGATAAAAGTATCAGTCTAAAGGCAGATAAGGGGTAAGGGCTAAGCAATTAGAGTTTCCCAGGGTCACACAGCTAGGAAGTATCTGAGGCCAAATTTGAATCCATATCCTCTGGACTGTAGGCTTGGCATTCTATCCACTGAGCTTCTTAGCTATCCCTATATAACATACTTTTAAGTTGAATCTGCATTATTATTTTCTCCATCACTTTCTTCAGTCTAGGCAATCAACGAAAAAAATAAACCAAGGCTTGATTTGTAGCATTTGCTGATATTGGAGGTAAAAATGCTCACAATGAGATTAAGTAACTTTATTGGTGGTCGTAGTTAATACATTTCAGAATGAGGACTTGAAGTCTAAGGGTAGATCTCTACCCATTATCCTGAAATAAGTCTACTGAGATTTAATATTCTGGCTCAAATCTAGGATCAGCCTGATCGTAGATAACATAAAGATAAGATCTTAGAGCTACAAAGGTCTAAAGAAGTCCATCAAGGTTAGCTCATTCATTTTAAGAAATAAGAAAGTTCACCATATGAAAAGACTTGCCTAAGTTTTCTTGGTGAGGGAGGTTCCAGTTCCTTCTCTATAGGACCTACTATTGCTAGTGTTGAATTTCCTAGCTCTTCTATTCCCTTTTATTCTGCATTGTTATGGAATAGTATTTTAGTTAACTAAATATCTCTCCAGCTGTGAGTTATCATCTGTGGGTTACCAATTTATAATAAATTCAAATAAGATCAGATCCATTCATCACTAAAACTGCATTTGACATCATCTGAATTTGATGATTCAGAAGACACTTCTTATTGACTAGTGCCTTAGTGCCATAGTTAAGAGAATCAATTATCTTTGCATAGTCCTTTAGAAGAAGAAAGTTCACAAGATTTAAGGGGAATCTAGTTTGACTTCGTGAAACAGCCTAGATATTTTCTGCTTTAAAGATTTAAAGATTCTGCTTTACTTTTTTTTTTGTTTGTACCAAAGTAGAATGCATAATTTACAAGTACAGTCTTAATTATTTGGGGTGTCTGGGTGTTGGATTCTAGGTAAAAGGGACAGCCATTTCAATAAACATTTTCATCTTACAGAGTCGTTCACAAACAGGAAATTAAGACTAGTCTCTGTAATAGGAATGACAAGGAAAATGTCAGTAGGGGAAAAATAGCTACCAGAGCTGGAACTTTTCCCAGACATGGGATTTAAATGTCCCTATATAAGAGCTATGTGCTCATTTTTATGACACATAAATATATATGTGCATAGAGAGAGAGATATGTATATATAGAGAAAGACAAAAATTTTCAAACTGGCTTATTGATTGAGAACATACTATTCTATTCAAAAATCTCATCATTTGATAAAACTCCAAAAATTTATATAGTAAATTCTTATTCTAATAACAATGAATACAAATAATTTTTACTCTATGAGATATGGAAGATTGGGTATTATACATAAAAGAATTTAAGGTTCTATTCATTTAGAAACTTATGAGGAGTTTCCTTCTACTTTAAGGATATATTCTATATACCAGACAGGAATGTTGATGATATGCTGAACAGTAGGCTGGTTTGAAAGATAATACATTTTGATAGTAGAACTAACTTCAAAACATCTGTGATCTCATTGTCTGGGTATTCCTCTGTTATCAACATAAATCGTAAGGCAGACATGCTTTATTGGACATTACTCCTAAATGGTAATGGGGGGGGGGGATATTTTATCACTTTCTCAGCTTCTGGTAATGAACTTCTTCAAACCTAGTTAGGTAATTTTCTAGTAACAGATTAATGGACAGAGCCCAAAGGCTTTCTGGTGAGTAGAATTTTCTAGATCTTATTCTCCGTAGGCATGGCCTTCGACAAAATTGCATCACCTCCACAATAGGAGTCATCTTTCAGACATTTAGATAAATGTATCTCTTTTTATTTTTCTGCCTAAAATGGAATTATAAAAGTTAAATATTATGAAGGAAAAGTTCTCATCTTATCTAGTATATGGTATACCAAAAAACTGACTGCATTAAAAAAAAAACAACTTACCTTTTGTCTTAGAATCAATACTAACTATTGGTTCCAAGGAAGAAGAGTGGTAAGTGCTAGGCAATGGAGATTAAGTGATTTGCCCAAGCTCACACAGCTAGGAAGTATCTGAGATCAGATTTGAACCCAGGATCTCCAGTCTCTGGGCCTGATTCTCAATCCACTTAGCCACCTAGCTGTCCTGAATGCATTTTTAAAAAGCTACAAGATTTTCATCCTGTTTTATAGACCTAAAAAGTTTTAAAAGATCCAGTTATATTTATACAAGTTCAGCTCAACTTCAGCTCAGAATCTTTAGGATTAATGCACATTATTATATTGACTAGTGATATATTCCAATAAAAAGAGTTTGAAGTCTTTTAAATGCTTCTTTTCTAGTCTATGAAATGGGGTGAAGGACATACGGACTATTATAAACTGAAACTAGACCATTTTAGTGCCTTTGTGGTTTGACTTCCTAGAATAGTTAACTCCTCCAAATTGCTACTAACATTTTATTATTTGAAAATAGGACTATAGACATGTTAGTCTGGCAAGTTTTCTAATGTATTGCCAGTAATAGGGAAAAAATAGGTCAGATTCTATTTCCTGATTCAGAATGACAGTAAGTAAAGTTGTTTATTTTCCTTAGCTGCCTCTAGAGAGTGCAGTCTGTAGCAGTTATGTATTAATTGTTATTATCTGAGTCTTCCATCAGGTATGAAGGTGTTTGAGATTCAGCCCAGTGGCAAACAGTTAACCAAGCTTGTCAACAGCCATAAAGCCTGGATTCCAAGTCCTACTTTGAGAGAGAAACCATCCAGTCTAGCCAATTGAAACATAGCTGCTTAGTGAAAGGAAAGTCTTCTCCATGTATGCTCATTTTAATTTGAACACATCTTTTAGATTCTGAAATGGAAAAGCCTTCTTAACTGAATGCCCCCCTACCCAAGTGCTCTAATTCATGCATCATTAAGTTTGAGGCTCTGGAGGGTAGTTAGTTACCATTCTGGTAATTCTAAGTATGCCACCATCTATAAATGGCATAGCAGAACAAGTCATAAAAAAATTGTAACAAAATATTTTAAAAAAACATTAAGGGGGAAAATGCTTTCAATGATTACAGCATGAAAAATATGAACAGATTTACATGTGTACTTCTCACATATTTTGTAAAGTCCCAATGGCAGAAATAGAATGGCTAATGGCTGTCAATGATCATGGTAGGGAGAAGGATGTGGTATCATTTATACTGATAAGATCACAGGGAAGTGAGTAGCTCCTGTTTTTCACTTTCCAACATGGGTTCTGAATAAAATTCATATCACCCAGAAGACAGATTCTCTGGCAATCTGACCATTGTAAGATGATAATGACCTTTCCTTATCATTTTTCCTTCCCTTAAAGATTTTAGCTTTCTTTAATTTTAATTCAATTTTAATGAAAACTAACCAGATTAAATTCTTTGGAGTAAGAAAGAGGGTATTTTTAATTAACTGCTTCAGGAAAAGAGCTGTAGTTGTATTGAGGTTTCTGCATGACTCACTTCGGTCATTGTCTTCCTACAGAGCAGCTCTAGATGCAGGAATAATTGTCCTGCTTTCAGTGCAATGGTTTAAAAATCACTCACATTAGAAGAATTGAATGCTACCTTAAAGCTTTCTCACACAAATATAAGAATCAGGAACTTTCTATCACATTGTGATAACAGAGGATCAGTGCAAGAACAACACCATTTGCTCTCTGTCATTTGGAAGTGATGTGAATTCATCCTAATAGAAAAGTTAGAGGAGAGACTTTTGTCAATTATTATTTTAATATCAATCATTATTGATTCAATCCTCTACTAATAAAGTCCCACTCAAATGTCTCATCTTAGCATAAAGTTACTGGGTTTTCAAAGACTATGTCAACAAAATACAATCTCTGGTAGATCCCACAAAGCTGGAAAGGCCTTATTTCAAGAATTTCAAAATGGCAGAATTCATTCATTCATCATTTATTGTGCTCCAACTATTTGCCAACCACTGTATCAGGTTTTGGAGATACAAATATCAAAGGAAAAATAGTCCCTTCTCTAGAAGCTTGCTTTATACTGAGGGGAAGCAACACATACACTGATTAATATGAAATATATGCATTATGTTATAAAGGAAGAAAGCCTAATAACTAAGAAGATTAAGGAGGAGCTTAAGCTCAAAGGAAGGGATTTTGTTAGAGACAAAAATGAGGATAGAATACTAGATATAGTAGTAGAAAGGACTTCATTTGCCATCAAATCCAAACCTCATCTTACAGGTGACCAAACTAAGTTTCAGAGAGATAGTGACTTGCTCAAAGAAATGCAAATAGTTGATGTCAGAAGTGGCATTTGAACCCAATACCTCTAACTTGGGAACTAATTCTCACTCTACTATATCACTGTCACCTCTTCCAGGAGAAGGAACTGCAATAGACACGCTCAACAATTGAGTGTGGATTCATCAACTATAAATTATGAAAATTAGAAAAAAGTCCCAGAAAACTGATCACTAGATGAAGGAGTGTTTGGCACCATAGCAAATTAAGAAAATTTATTTCAATAGGTAGCCCCTAAATCATAAATATATTTGAAAGCTGCATTGGTAGAGGAAGTACTCACATTCTTAACACCTGCATTTTTGAAACCCAACTTTGATTTAAGTATACCTAACTAACAGAGACCACACCAGCATCTCCTGAAGAGCACAGACAATACCCACTGACAGTGATTGATCCATGATAGCAGGAGCTTAAATTGTGGACAGAACACTGAAAAGCTAATAGAATAACTCCTTGCTACAGCTATTGATCAATCAGCAAATGTTTACTGAGCTCCTGCTAAGCCACTGAATTGTCTCTGAGTTTTTGTTTTCTTAACCTAAGTTAATTCAGTTTGAGATGTTGAAAACTAAGAATACATTCAAAGTACTTAGTTTGAAGACAAAAAGAAAGAAAAAGAAAATGTGCAGCATTGCAAATTTCTTGAATTTTTCCTTCCCATTTGAAATCTTCAGATGAGATTACAGAAAGAATACAAAAGAGAAAGAAGGGACACAATAATAGTAAAAATAGGAAAAGAGAACACAGTTTAAGAATTCATGTGTAGGACAGAATGGACAAGAATAGGAACATTAGGGATAGGGCAAAAAAGAACTCGAGAGCTCATCAATCATAATAAAAATATAAAGGGGAAAAGGATAGCAGAATGACAGAAGAAAGAGTCTAAGTTCAATTCTTCCTCAAACACTTAATAGCTATGTAACACAGAATAATCTTTCTGAGCCTCAGGTTCATCAGCCATATATGGAACCAACTCTGGCCTACACTTTTACTCATACTCAACAGGTTGGGTCTATCAAGTGTACAATAGTTACCTTGGACTCAAGGTACTTTGTGGGTATATGTTGCTAAGCTAAGCTCAGTGAACCCCTGCCACTGTATTTACCTGTAATGATCAGCTTATAAACACAAGTGGTTCAAAGCAAAGAATTAAGGAAAGAAATAAAAGCTTTAACTGAAAAAAATTGAAAAAGAAAAAGCAAATCAAGGGGTGGCCATAGCCCCTTTTCAGGAATCCACAAATCAACCATTAATGTGTTATTTCTGTGGAAAAAGGGTCATGTAATGATGAACTGTAGGAAGCATAATCAGGTAAATAGAAATGATAACAACTTTAGAAATAATAGAACAATTATAGTAATAACAATTCGAATGAGGCAAATGATAACTAACACCAAAATACCCAAAATGAGATTCATCTATACTATACTCAGGGTGGAAATCCCCCACAGTGTGGGGGACCTCTGAGGTATGGCCAAAGAAATCTAAATGAATGATGGTACTTGAGAGGAAAAGGAGCCTCAAAGAGTCTGGAGGAGAATTTTAAACTTTTTCAGACTCCATTTCTTTATTGATGATTAGTTATTTTAGTCTGTTCTCCTCCCAATAGTGAAGAAGCCTCTGTAATACAATTTTTTTTATTTTTACTCCTCCAATTATTGGACAAGAGATAATACCATCATAAAAGTCAATAGTCAAGTTGGGCACAGTTTTGACTGACACATTGCCATGGAATATGAACTATGAATTTTTGATTTCTTAAAATTTTATTATCATTTTTCTTTTTATTTGCAATAGGATATTTTAATTTTCTTTCTTCTCATATTTTTTGTACTTGAAGTATATGTAACCAGTATTAATTGGGGTTTTTTGTATTGAAGGATAAGTTTAAAATATCCATTAGCCCTAATATCAATGCATACCCAAAAGCTTTAGACTATAGAAACCTGCCATTAATTGTTAAATATTATGGGACTGTTACTAATAATTGTGTCTGATTTCAGAAGAAGGGATCACAAAAGAGCCACTGAACAATGCTGAGAAGCATAAGGTCAAGGAGACCAACCAACCGTAGTGGGTTTGATAAAAATCTGTGCCAAGAGAAAAGACTTGTTTTGAGATTCAAGGAAGCGGCCATTTGACAACATCAGATGCAGGATTTCCCTGTGCCAGATTTATGACAAGTACCTCAATTTGGCTACCATTTTGGCTCTCCTGTCCCTGAGAGTAAAGGTAAAATCATACTAGGGAAACATACTTCCCTTTTACTTCAAAATCTAGTCCCTTTTCTCTCTTTATAGTATGGCAATTTTCTGTAGATCTGGCCACCAATGGGTAAGTGCTATATTGTTACAATTGTCCTACAAGGTTCTAAGACATAAATCACTTTAATTAGGCCCTGATTCAAGGACCTGTTGTAGGCTTATTCTTGCTTACTTAGAATTTTTATATACGTAGAATTTGAAATTTTCTTCCCAAAATTTATTTATTTTCTTTTTTAACTTCTATTTGGTTTTTATTTGTATGGTTTTTTGATTTTCTTTTGATTGTTAATTCATATGCCCCATAACTCAACCATGTATCATGAGTTGATCCAGGTGTTAATCAACACCTTCCTTGGGGGAATTGTATAATTTTAATAAAATTCAAGATTAAAAAAAATTTTTTTGAGAGAAATTTCAGGAAAAAAACTCGCTAATTCCCTAAATCAAGAAAGTGAACTTCTTTGGAGAAGGCACCATAAAGAAGACTACAGAAACCACACTGCTTCAGAAGATCCAGAATGAACTTTGGGATATAATGAATCAAATTGAAGGAGGTTGAATACATTTACTCTGAATATAAGATTTTATGCCAAAAGGGATTGCCCCCTAATTGGCTTTTTCTCAATGTACCTACCAATCATTCATTTTGCTTTCTTTCTCTTTTATTTCCCTCTTATCCCCAAATTTCTTCTTAGAATATATATGTATATATAGAGAGAATAATTTATATAGAGAGAATATAATTTCTTCTTAGAAAGCGCAATATTGTATGCACCTCTAGTAAGAGATCTTTAGAGATAAGCTGGTTATGTGAAATGATTTATTGGGCAGACTAGGCATGTGAGATTTCAACATGCTCACATCCCAAAAGAATCACAGAGAGGATTGTGTAAAGGAAATCCTTCTTCCCAGGGTCTTGAACTTTCTGCTTGTCTGAACCAGGAATGCTCCAAACAGTGAGACTTTTATTGTTTCCTGAGATGTGATAGACCAGGACACAGGGAAAGGAAGTGATGTGGAGAAAGAGGAGGACATAAAATGAGACCATAAAGGATATAATTAATTAAAATTAATTACACAGGTGGTAGGCTTAGAAATATTTTTCTATTTCCTTCCCTCCTTATTTCTTTCTTAGACTATATTTATATTAAAATTAAATTGCTAAGAGCTACTATCATCTTTGTGACTTAAGGGTTAATTATTTTATAAATGGCAACCCCAGCAATTTTTTCAACTAATATTATATTTCCAAACCAATTCCTAAATATTATATTTAGCATATTACATTTGGAATAACATTCATTTTCAATATTACAATAGGAAAAAAGCCATCTCCCCATAAAAGTCTGCGCACTTTTCTCTCATTTTTTCCCCTTAGAAGTTGACTTTTTAAAATGTTTTCATTTTTATTCATAATTCAACAATACAAAGGAAAATGGACATTTTGAGTATCTGACAAAAACTTATTTCATTTTTGTAGATTGGCTTTAGGCCCCCAAAATTCCATTCCATTTCCAAATGAATACTGTAACCAAGACTTTATTCTTATTTTGAGGAACCTAATTCTTTCATTGATTCTTGGTTTTAGATATCCACTCTATAAAAATAAAAGTTAAATTAATTGAATATAAACTGATTTCTGATGCTCTGCTTGCTGTGCTTGCAAAGTATCTTCAGTTTATATCAGTGAAGTAAAGCTCATAAGTGAACTTCCCTTCAGGGCCAGGCACAAGGATGCTAAAGAGACTCTTATTATAAAAATTAAATATTTATTGAAATTATAAGAATAAAAAAGGATTTCTAACTCTAAGGGATTCTAACTCCACCCAAATAAAACCCTCTGGTTCCACAAGGAATGGCTGCTCCCTTGTCCACAGACTACACTGATCCTTCCTAATCTGACTAACCCAAATTTTTTACTAATCTAAATAAACTAACCATATGATCCTTATAATTCTTAACTTCACCTCCAAAATATAAAAATAACAAAGGCTAGCAGGCTGAGTCTCAGCAAGAACTAAGTTGGGACTCTGAGCCTTAACAGAGTCCAAACCAAAGACCAGGGTTTTCTTTGTCTTCTCAGAGTTAAAACAATCTATAAAACAGTAATAGATAGTGAATAGTGTTTCCCAAGTTGGAAAAAGAAAGCACTAAGCACCTTCAGGTCTTTCTCTCCTTTCCTTCTATCTCTGACAGAGAGAGAGAGCTAGAGGCAAAGATGTTAGCTCTTTCAAGCCCTCAGAAAGAGAGTCTCTGTGAGTGACTCTGCCAACTGCCAGAGAAAAACCATTACAACTGTCAACATTTGAAATTAACACTCTCATCTCTGCTTCAAACTCCAATTCTTTCTCAAGACAGCTTCTCTACTTCTCATTTCTAAACTAATATAATAAGACTTAATTTTCTAATATCATCCTTATAACTCCCAGAGACTGTTTTCTTTCTGTTGTATCCTCAGCATGTAAGTAAGTGCCTGGCACACAATAGGTATGTAAGAAATATTAGCTAATTGATCAATATTAATTGCCAGGTGCTATAGTAACCTGAATACAACATTCCATCCCTCTGAATTGGGAAAATGATGTGATAAAGAGGTTCTATATATTATTAGTATCCAGGTTGAACTTTTGTCTGTGACACACTCAGAAAAATTGAAGGAGAAATGAAAAATAAGATCCTTTAAAAAAATAAAAAGGAGGAACACCATTTACCATGCAGCCTGGCATAAAGGAGAACAAAAAGGATATACTCAGATTCTATCAAAAAATGAAAAAAGAAGAGATTGTTTCTTTTAAAACTCTAGGATATCCCTTATTCTAGAACCATGTCCTAAGAGATCTTCCTATAGTCACTCACTTCCCCTTCCAACCATCCTTCATAGTGCTCTTAATTTTCTTTATCTATAAATCTCTCACAGAACCCATGGTTCCCTGTTGCCTCTCAAGCAAAGTTAAAATGCCCTGACCTAATCTTCAGGGTCATTCACAGTCATGTTCCAGTTTACTTTTTCAGTCTTATGTCATATTATTTTCCTCCCCATCTTCTGTGATCAATACAAGAGGAACAGATTTTCTACACCCCTCTCCCCAAAAAAGCTCTGTATTTTCCCAGTTCTCTGTCCTTACTCACAAAGTCCTTTCTCCCTTTCTTTGTCTTTTGATTTACTACTCATTCCTTAAATGCCAGCTCAAAAGCAATTCGTCCAAGAACCCTTCTCTAACTGCCTCTTGCAGTAACAAAGTCTTTTACTCACAAAGTCCTTTCTCCCTTTCTTTGTCTTTTGATTTACTACTCATTCCTCAAATGCCAGCTCAAAAGCAATTCGTCCAAGAACCCTTCTCTAACTGCCTCTTCCAGTAACAAAGTCTACCCCCTTCAAACTTGGTGTTATAGCTGTTCAGTCATTTCAGTTGTGTCTGACTCTTTGTAATCCCATTTGGGGTTTTCTTGGCAAAGATTCTAGAGTGCTTTGTCATTTCCTTCTCCAGTTCATTTTACAGATGAGGAAACTGAGGTAAACATGATTAAGTGCCCTCCTACCACCTGGTATTTATGACCTCATTTGGAATTTTCTTGGCAAAGATACTTGAATGGTTTGTCATTTCCTTCTCCAGTTCATTTTACAGATAAGGAACTCGGGCAAACATGATTAAGTGACTTAATAGCATTTGGTTTTACACTATGAATAACATCACAATAAACCATAAACATAATAAACCACAAACAAACCATAAAGATATATGGATCTGTCTTGCCAAAATTTTGCATCTTTCCCATTACCTATCACAAGACTTTGTACTTAGTAGGCCCTTAAAAATAAATATTTAATGAATAGAATTGAAATTGAATTTATTTGAAATAGCTCTGCCTAAAGAGCAGTTAGTAAGATTACTAAAGAGCAATTTAAACCTTTCTCATTGAACTAATCTCATTAAATGTCAGTTGTCATCATGGCCTTCCAGGATGGGATTCTCAACACATGTGTATAGAAAAAGAGTGTAGTAACCCTATGCTGCTTCATATTCAGTTAAGATTTACATAAGTTTTATTTTATTTCTATCATAAAACATTTTGAAATTGCTTTTGTCTTCCTTTTATTTTTTTTTCTTTCTTTTCTTCAGCCAGATGGAAGGAAGACCCATCACCACTCTTATGGGGAAAACCAGGGAAATTAACTTAAATATTATTTGTGGGTTCAGTGGGGTAAATAGGAGACAGGAAGGGACAATGGATAGGACTTTAAAAGCCAGGGAACCAGGTTTAACTATAAGGGGAATGACCGTTGACAGAAATGGTAGTTAAGCCTGTCATTCTGCCCCACCCAGCCTGAAATAACCTCAGAGTATTAAATACATACAATGAGAACTTTAAAGTATTAGGAAACATACAGGGAAAACAGTTCAATTGTAATATGAGGGGATGGGAGAGGGGGTTAGGTGAAACTATGACTAATTGCCCAGGACTGGAGTCAAAAGTGTAAGATCCTTAGCCAACCTAGCTTCTGCCAGGTTTTGACAGCTCGGCTAAGGGCCTGAGGAAGAGGGCTTGGGTTTTGGGATCTCAAAATTGATCCAGAGATGTCTTCAGGATACCAGGAACCAACTCCTTCACAGCTGGTGATCCAAAAGTAACCAGGTACGGAGAGATGTCTGCAACCTGTCCATTAGAATGCAGGCCACTTCCCTATTCAGAGCTGACTTGCAGGAATAATGTCTTCAGCCTTCACAACCTTCACCACTCTCCAAGATCCCAGGTCAAAAAGGGACTGCTGATTGAACTTCTGCTCTGCACCCCTCACAGAACAACAATACGTCAGTTGCTCAGCTCTCTCCTCTCTACTCCCTGCATTCTATTCAGAATGACCATGACTTCCAGCAAAGGCTTTCCCTAAAATGCTTATACAAAACTGCTTTTAAACTTTTAAAGCCTATACCTATTACACCACCAAGGTCGTCCTTCCTCCTTTGTATTCCTATCTTTCTATCTACTCTCAGACTCAAAGAGTCCTAGGACTCTTCCAGAGAGGCCCAAGAAGACCCATTACCACTGGAGCCATTCTCCCCTTTTCTCCTTTTCCTTAGGCTGCCTAACTTTTCACAGGTTTACCACGAGATGCAAGTCAAATATTATATGCCTTCCAAGAAGAGAAAAAAGACCTCTAGGTTTTACTGGATGCTTTATTACTTCCCCTAACATCCTCCAGGCCTAATTATCTGCCTTACCTCTATGTGACTAACTGATATAACCAAAAAACATTGGATCAAGCCTTCTATCCTACCAGGACTTTCATCTAAGCCAGGATTAAATTTTCTTTTATAAGTTGTCTTCCCCATTTTGACAATTAGATCCTTGAGGACAAGGACTGACTTTCATTTCCTATTTGTATCCCTAGTGGTTGGCATATAATAAACATTTAATAAGAAAAAAAAAAGGTTTTTTATTCACTTTTCCCATTCTTCCTGTCTTTCATACCCCTACTTAGGAATTTAGTGGCATTTATGAATAAGCAAATCTACTTATCAGAGTAGAAGATAGGTGTTCCATTCCAGGTGTTATATTCTAGCATTTTCTTTCATTTTATGAGATATTATTCTCACCTCTCTACTGTGCCAAGACAGGTAAATTAATTTTTGAAGGTGGCAGGATCTGATTCAAAATTCGCAACTTCCAAATTTACTGTCTGCAACTTAGCCACTAGGCTATTTGTGTCACTGTTATGCATATTTGCCCCATTTTATAATTGTATTTCAGATTAATATCCTTGGAAATGATTTATTATCTTATAAAGCTGCATCTTCTAGTAGTTGTTGTTCTTCCCCCTCTTCTCCTTGACTACTCAGTGTTCTATTTCCCTATATTTCCTTCTGTTCCCAGTAATATAAACTAACATTCTGCTTCAGTTTTTTTCAGCTGTTCCATTAATTTGATGTTTACTCCTCATTCCAATTCACTAATAAAAATGCTAATTACGACTATAGCTAATACCACCTGCTGAGGCACCCCACCAGCTACTTCCCACCTCCAAATGGATCACCCTCATTTATCATTAGGCTTTGCTTAGTCAGCCAGATTTCAATACAATTAACTGCTTTTCTCCATGTCCATTGAACTCCAAAGATATGGTATGTAAGATTTCCGTAAAACATGTATGGGGAACAACGTTATTATCTTCTAATTTAATAACCACTGGAAGAGAAATGATAAACATTAACACAATTTATTTTCATTTATTTTCCATCTTATAATCTATTTTTAAAATGAGCTCATAGATTTTTCTCTATCCTCCCCACCCCCATATCAACCCCATGCTTTTAGCATTGATTTCTTCCATAAGACAAATAGTTATTGGACATATGCTGAGATTGTTTCTCTTCCAAACCTATGACTGTCTTTATAACTTTCCAAAGGTACTTGGGGAAGGTGTTACAAAGTGTGGCATCTGTACCTGCTCTCTTAACTATATTTTAATATTCTAAGCACTGTATCTTTTCCCTCATTTTCTTAAAAGCTATTTTGACAATTTCTTTAGTACTTTGAACTATTAAGATTTTCCTTACCAAAAAAAAAAAAATTGGTTTAAGTGAGTACATTACCTTGAATTTTTTTTTTTTTTGTCTTCAGGAAGACTTTGCAATACTTACTTCATGTTTAGCATATTTTTTTTCTCATTTCAAATTCAACTTTCACCACTGATAAGCTGTTTATTCTCTGGTTTGTTTTAAAAGCTTTGTATTTTGTAATAGAAGTTCAGCCTTGGGAGAGTCAACTGCTCCAGAAAGATTTGGAAAATATCACAGCATTTATCAATAGAAAGGACCTTGGAGATTATATAATCATAGGATAATAAACCTTGAGCTGGAAAGGACGTTAGAAGTCATATAATTCACCCCTTCATTTTATATATGAGTAAAATGAGTCCCAAAGAGGTGAAATCATCTGCTCCAGGCCACACAGATAATAAGTAACTAAGGCAGGATTTGAACCAATGTCCTCCGGGTCCAGGGCTAATGCTCTTTCCACTCTATTTTGCTACCTCTCTTTCAGTAGGTACAGAAAATGTTTTGGACAAAATACAACACCCATTTATGTTTTTTAAAAATATTATCTTAAAAATAAAGATCTTTAGGTGGTTCCGTGGATAGACAGGAGGTTCTAGATTCAAACTTGTCCTCAGACACTTCTTAGCTGTGCCGCTCTGAGCAAGTCACTTTAACTCTTATTGTACAGCTCTTCTGCTCTTCTGCCTTAGAACTTATGCATAGTATTGATTTTAAGAGTGTTAAAAAATAAAATGAAGATCTTTTCTAAGTCCTTAATTTTACCCTGAAGAGCAAGTCTCAGTAAGGTTAAAGGATTTTCCTAAAATAACAGATGTAGTAGCAGAGCTGTGGAAAGCAAGATTTCAGACATCAAATTCAATTCTCCCACCACAGCATACTTGAAGACTTCAATGTCAGTAGATCTATTATCTCATTATTGCAGTACTCCTTCTAATTGTAAATATCAGAACTCATCTGCTTACAGATCTTATCTATGCTCTCCCATAAATCTTCACAGCAAATACATCCAATATGATGGGAGCCTTTTTCGAGTTCTCCTACATTCCATATGCATCAGTGTAGCCCACTAACCATCCCTCATTCTCAATATAGTCTATTTCCTTTTCTGATTACCTGACCAGAATATGTTTTATATCAATTCTTTGGAGCAATTCTTTGTTGCTAAAATGTCATAATCTACTTACAATCATCTTGTGTCTGTCCATCTTTCTTTGGGTAACCTGAAGTTTGTATCCTTTCAGGATTATAGTATCCTGTATCAGTAGACATATAGTATCACCAGAAGAAAACTGGCATTAAAAATATGGATTTTTTTTTCAGGAAAAAGCTTAAGACCATTTAAAGCAGTTCACAATTTTCCAAATACAATTCAGTCCACCCTTCTTATCCTGTTCAATTATGTTCTCTGTTCATTATCTATCTATAGTGTTTTCTCAGGAAGAGTGTACTAATGAATCAGCTCAGTGAGCTAACTAAATACATGTCATACCCTGGGCAATGAGTATTCTTATCCATGTTTTTTTTTTCCTTTGTATATTATTAGGCCCAGCTCTTTTGAATGATTACATGGTTAAGCACTAGAAGGCTTTACAATGTTTTAGGATTGAATGAAATTAGAACAATGATATTTACAAATAGGAACACTGTGGAATCAAGACAACAGGCTTACCTAACTTTAATATGCATCTAGAAAGGTTAAAATTACTACAAAAGCAGTGAATAGACTAGGTAGTACTAACTTAAAGAGGCTATGGGAAATTGCACTTCCACAGGAATGCTATGTGTAGGCAGGACAATGGAAAACACATATTTAGTTTGCAAAACTTGTTCCTAGAATGTTCCAATCACAACTCAATCATTGAGCACCACTCACTATACAATAACAGTCTCCTTATTTGCAATGCATACCCAAATTAATAACTTACATTTTTGTTTCTGCTCTGTATCATCCAAAACTTTTTCTTTGTCTCCTCAGCCCAGTTGTAAGACTATAAATTTGTTAGCCATACTCTGCTTGGAAAACATGACTGCTTGTATATCCATGGTCTAGTTCACTTTTTATATACACAATAAAAAAAATGCCTTGACTAAACTGTAAAAATGTAGAGAACCTACTAACTCCTTCTGATTCTCCCTAAGAAAGCCCGTTTCCATTCAGACTCTGCTGAACAAGGTCCATAATAGTGACAAATAGCTCCCATAAGCATGGGGTACATTTGAATAATCACTGGATTGAATAAAGTTTTCCATGTTGTTGCATCATTAAAGGATTTTTATATGGGAGAATTTTTAAAGTGGCATTTTGATCTACCAAACTGAATGTTTTTTTATAGTCACTAAGCAAGTATGGTGGGAGCTTATATTCTTTATGCCGTTTAGATCACTAGATACCTATAAAAATGTCCTCTGCTAAAGAATATTGTTTGTGAAAGCCTTCCTGTTTCCTTCTGATATATTCTTCAAGGATAGCCTCAAGGCATTAAGAGATTATTCTTTATATTGTAAGGTAGAGGGATTTTACTTAAATATCAATAATAACAATACCAGCTAACATCTATGTAGTGCTTTATAATTATTAGTCCACTTGATCCTCACAACAACTTTGGGAGGTAGGTGCTACTATTATCCCCATTTTATAGATGAGAAAGCAAAGCTGTCATATAGTAAGAGTTTGCAACTGGATTTGTCAAGTATTCCTGACTCCTGGCACAGCACTAGATCCACTGAACTTCCTAGCTATCTCTCCCCTCAACCCAAGGGCTTGGCACATCAGAGAGGAAAAAAAAAATGAGCTAATTTCTGGGCTATTTCTAACACAAAGAAATGCCCTAGGTGGGGCAATACTAATTTATCCTAATCAGAGGTCACTATAAAAGAAGAATGGCTTTGATTTATGGAAGGACATCAAAAGTTTCTGGAAGAGTTGAGATGATACAAGGTGACCTGAAAGACACTCTATCAGGACAACTATGATGAACTCTGCTTAACAATTAGCAAAAAAAAAAAAAAAAAAAAAAAAGACCAAAAAGTGTGACCCAGCCAGCATCCTTGCTTGTCTACCTTCCTTCATCCTTTCAAAACATTGCCCATATTCTTTCCCCTCTCACATTCCATGAGCCACCGGAGTCTACAGAGAATTCCCAACTCAGAATACACAGTTTGGTCAAACCCTAATTCAGCATTCCATCTCCCAGCTATGTAACTACATAGGTATTATGCATCAGTACTATCATTTCCTTTTCACCTCTACCTTTTAGAATTCTTAGCTTCTTTCAAAAGTTAGCTCCGGTGCCACCTCCCCCATGGGAAAACTTTCTCCTCCCCACCCCTTCTTCTTATATTATCTTGTATTTACTTTCCAGGGGACATGCAATATCACCCTAGAGAGAATGTCACCCTCTAGAAAGCAGGAACTATTTTTCATTTTATCTTTTTGTCCCCAGTGTAAAGTAGGTATCTAAAAATGCCTGTTGAATAATTTTTTGCGAAATTAAATTGATTGCCTATCAAACACCACTATAATTGGATTGGTTTGGGAATAGTGCTATCAACCAAAAGTCTAAAGTTTCACCTACTCCATAGAAACTTTTCTGCCTATTACCTGTTAATCCAGTTGCATATGCTTTCCATTCCCCTTTATTGACTTCTAGGTAGTGGTTACAATGGAAGTTTGTTGCCAACTTAGAAAGAGGGTTTACTCAATATGCTGTATTGTAATCAAACTTCCTATAGACATTTAGTTTTAATATTTCATTCTAATACATTACAATTACTCCATGAACCCAGCTATGATTCCTTTCCTGTAAAGTAATTCTATTGCAGTATGGACTACAATGATTCTATTCCTTCCTATACTGGAGCAGCTCACACTCCAAGAAAAGAAGTTGTCTATTGTTCTCACATGAGTGCCAATAAGCACATCACCCAGGAAACCAGAGAAGCAATTCTAAAAAGAGCCCTCAAGAGCTGACAATCAGCTGAGTTGCACTGGATTCTGACAGTCGCTAAAGCCCATAGAGTTCTGCATGTACATGCATGAATCTATGGTAGCTGGAGGAAAATTCCAAGAGTTTTGGACAGCTCAAGTAATGGGGCGTGGGGGGTGGCAAGGAGATACTCGAAGGAAGTCATGAAGTATTTTCTCAAATTGAAAGATCATGAAAGCCAACCTTTATCATCAGAAGGGTAAATTACCTCACTCCTTGTCTATTGTAATTGTCCCCTAATTGGCCTTCCTCCCTCAAGCCTTTTCCCATTCTAGTTTGTGCTGAGTGAATTTAACACTAGCCTATACCCCTTTTCTTTTTTGGCACACTCAGATTATCCTTGTATTTTAAATAGGATGAGTTTTTATATTAAGATTAATTGGATTAAGCTGTAACCTGCCCCACCCCTTGGATCAAATAAAGATAGGGAAAAGATAATGGGGGAAGAGAAGAGGAGATTTGTATTACTCTGGGGGGATGCTAGAAGCCTTACAATTCCCAGGCATCCAGAAGACCTACCTCTTCCTTCCAGGGGGTCTTTTTTTCCCCTCTCTGATCTTTTTTAAATTTTTTAATAAATAAATATAAATTAAGATAAAGTCTCCAGAGAATTTTAATCTTAACAACCCACCACTAAGATGCCAATAGTAATAATGAAATAAAACCATGTTACTCCCCTATTCAATAAACCCCAACAACTTCCTATTATTTCCAAAATCAAATATAAAATCCTGTTTCACTTTTGAACCCTTTCATAATTTGACCCCTTCCTACCTTTCCAATCTTCTAACACTTTTCTCCCCAACCCATACTCCATAATCCAGGGTCACTAACCTCCTTTCTGTTCTTCTCAAAAGGCACTCTATGCACTTTCTCTGACTGCCCCCCCAATTTCCAGAATGCTCTTCTTTCTCACCTCTACCTTCTTCTTGACCTCCTACCTTCCTTGGAGTGTCAGCTAAATTCTTACCTTCTTTAAGTGTCCTTACTTAATCCCCTTGACTATGAGTGCCTTTCCTCTGAGATTAACTCCAATTTTCCCTGTATTTATCTTATATGTACATAGTTATTTATAGCATTATTTTGTGAACTCCACAAAGGCAGGAAGTATTTTACCTTTCTTTGGCATTTTTTTAATCTAGTTTAATGTACATGATTTTTTAAAAAACCAATACAAAACAGATGATTGCCATTTGTTTTTAGTATAAAGCTGATTCTGCAATGATGATTTAAAAATTCATATTTCACAAACGGCCATAATAATGACTATTAACAAGGCAAGATGTAGATGATAGTAAGCACATAAATGCTAGTTGACTGTCACTGGCTGGCAATGATTGACTGATGTGTATTCAGAGATATCCATCAGGGTAAAGTTGCTGGATAAAGCACCATTTTCCAAGTTGTTTATGTTTGCCTAACTGTTGGTATTATTTTCCATATACTGGAATTCTTTTCTCAGTCAAATGTGTGTATGTGTATATACATATAAAAATATGTGTGTACATACATATATACACACTTATATCTTATATATACATAGAGATATATAATATACAAACACATGTATACATAATAAATATAAACATATGTGGATATACATATATATGTAAAGGTATAATGCAATGTTTGGCACAATGTAAACATTTAATAAATGATTGTTGACTGATTGATTTTTATAGAGTGGCTAGAAAAAAACTCAGGCTCTTTGTTCAGTATCAGTAGTGAGTGGCAGGGCTGGGATTCAAACTCAGATCTCTAAATTCCAATGCTTTCTCCAGTACATCATATTTCTTCAACATATCTCTCCATCCAAAAATTTTTATAACAAAAGTCTCTAAAAAAGGTTTAATTTCCCAAATATATAAGGAACTAAATCAAATTTGAAAAAAATCAAGTCATGTCCCAGTCAACAAATGGTCAAGGGATATGAATAGGCAGTTCTCAGATGAAGAAATAAAAACTATCAATAATGAAGAATCAAAAAAGGAAAAGTATTCTAAATCCCTCCTGATTAGAAAAATGCAAATCAAAACAACTCTGAGGTACCATCTCACACCTAGCAGACTGGCCAATATGGCAGCAAAGGAAAATAATAAATGTTAAAGGGGCCATGGCAAAATTGGGACACTGATACCCTGCTGGTGGAGTTGTGAATTAATCCCACCATTCTGAACGGCCATTTGGAATTATGCCCAAAGGGTTTTAAAGGAATGCCTGCCATTTGATTCAACCATACCACTGCTGGGCTTGTACCCCAAAGAGATAATAAGGAAAAAGACTTGTACAAAAATATTTATAGATGTACTCTTTGTGGTGGCCAAAAATTGGAAAATGAGGGGCTGTCCATCAATTGGGGAATGGCTGAACAAATTGTGGTATCTGATGGTGATGGAATACTGTTGTGCTGTAAGGGAATGATGAACTGCAGGAATTCCATGTGAACTGGAAAGACCTTCAGGAACTGATGCAGATCAAAAGGAGCAGATCCAGGAGAACATTGTACACAGAGACTGATACACTGTGGCACAATCAATTGTAATAGATATTTCTACTAGCAGTAATGCAATGACCCAGGACAATCCAGGGGAACTTACAAGAAAGAATGCTATCCACATCCAGAGAAAGAACTGTGGGAGCAGAAATGCAGAAGAAAAACATAGGATTGATCATGTGGTTCAATGGGGATGTGATTGGGGTTTTGATGTTAAAAGATCAGTCTATTGCAAATGGAAATATGGTTTGAACAATAATACATGAACCCAGTGGAATTGCTTGTCAGCCAGGGAGGGGGGATGAAAGGGGGTGGAAAAAATCATGAATCATGTAACCATGGAAAAATATTCTAAATAAATAAATACATTTTTAAAATCAAAACAGATATTACAAAAATAAAAGTGAAATGGAGATAATAATAGCAACTATCTTCCAGGGTTGTTGCAAGGAAAAAATGAGAAAATATTTGTAAAGTGCTGAATGAGAACATGAAGCTCTAAATAAATGCTAAATTTTTAAAATTAAAATACATCTCTCCATTATATGTATAAACTCATCATAAGACACCTAGGCAACCCTCTCTTTTTATAGAAGAGGTACCTGGGATTCAAGGGAATGAGTTATTCATCCCAAAGTCACACAGGAGGAAGTAGAGGAGTTAGATGTATAAAAAGTCAATTTTTCTCATTTCCATTCCATAGTTCAGTTAAACTATATTACTTTTCATGCTTCTTTGAATCCTTCCACAGCACATACCACAATGACTTGCAATTCAAAAAGCAAAAAGTTTTCTACCCTCAAGGAACTCACATTCTATTTACAGGAAAGTATAAAGCAGGTCCTTAAAAAAGGTTTATTAGATGAATTAATTCTTTCCCTGTCTTTACTAAAATCAGATAATATGGTAAATTTTTATAATTCTTCATTTTGTAGTTCTAACACCATGACAGTTTCTCATAAATCACCTAAGTTTCTAAACACAATTTTCATTAGGAGGTCAGTGATTGAGTAAGATATACAATCCCATTTTAATTCCATACTGAATAAATTATGGAAATACAGATCTAAAAAACACCAGTCAGTAAATAATTGAAGCTACATCCCTGTGTTTCCAATGACATTGGGAGAAGTTTTGTTCTTATCAAGCTTTTATAATCATGCTCTTAAATAGTAAAGTCCCATTAGTGTTGTATGGAGAGCAACTTTCCCAACTTATGGCAGGCTTTATTTTTTTCAATTAGTGAAACCTTTCTTTCCTGAGGTTTTGATTATTCCTTATTCAGAGATGATCATGAAGGGGAAATGAAGTGTCATGATATTGGGAATATCTTGGGAATATGAGTTGATGTAGGGTGAAATAAAGAAAATGAAAATAATGATATGCACAATAACTCCAACAACTTTTCATAAAGAGATGAAAATTGGACTGAGCAAATAAGAATTTAAATATGGTATTGGAGAGCAGATGATAAATCCTATCTCCATCCTGGGGCAAAAAGATAGTTCCTGTGAGAATGGAGTGTCATAAACGTTATCCGAAGTTGTTTTAGCATTGATTGTTTTAGCTTGTTATTTTTGTTACTAGAGGAAAGAGGAAGGGATGAAGAGGGAATAACCATTTGTAAAGGACCTACTAAATGCTATGCAAAGTACTGTTTTAAAAATGTTATCCCATAACATTATAATAGTGATGAAGATGCTAGTATGATCTGTATTTTACCATTGAGGAAACTGAGGCAAGTAGTAGTTAAACAACTTGCCTATGGTCACACAGCTAATAAGTGTCTGAGGCTAGATTTGAACACAGGTCTTCCTGAATAGAAACTAGATACTGCATCCAATATGTTACCAGTTGCTTAATAAGAGAAGGTTTAGCTGGGGTGGGAGGGATGGATGGGGAGACAGGAATATATTCATTAATGACTGTGACATAAAAACAAAAGTATGTATGCATGCATGTATGCCTATTTTAACATTTCTCGTGTACCTTTAACAGGAACCAGAACCAAGTTGAAAGGTTGTCCAACTAGGTAGGCCCCTATAGGGCAATATGCAGGAAGTATAATAAAGGACAGTTTTTAAGGTTGTTATATTTTTTAAATAAATTAATGTATTTTAATGCCAGGATTTTTCTTCTTTTACAACTATGAATTGAAATAAACTACTCTCTTATAGGCACAAATAGAGTCTGTGTATTCATGAGAATGGGAGACAGGAAAGAGGGATCAGTCACTATTTTCAAACTTTTCTCAGTACTCACAAATGCATTTTTCCGACTCTGACAGACCTTGAAGATCCTTGAAACACACCTTGTTATTTAAAATAGCTTTCACTGCCTGACTGCAAAATAATAATAGCAGCAATTGCTTACATTTGTATAGCACCTTTTCTGCATCCTTTATCTTATTTGTAATTAATTCACAGCAACTCTGAAAATAGGTAAGGCAAGTATAATTGTTCCCTTTTTATAGATGAAGAAACTAAGGATCAGAGAAGACAGATGACTTGCCCCAGTTCACTCAGTCAGTATATAGGTAAATTGTGACTATAACCATGGACTTCTGACTCTTAGCACAGTCTTATAGCTATGACCTAACATAAAAAATGGCATGTTTTTCTAAAGATCATACTTTCATACATGGTAGGACTTAGAAAACAACAATTTTTAAAATTGGCAGTTTCCCTAGGCTTTTGTAGCTGAAAACTCAAAAATAACCATCTAATTTATCTATGTATGAAAATACAGTATATGTGAAATATTGGCTCATAGCACTAAAAAGGAAAAGACCCCTCACTCTACAAATGTCATATTTTTTCCTGTCCCATAACCTCAAATCCTACCTGGTAGAAATTACTCATCTATTTACTTAGGGTTGTGCTACAGGAATATTAACTGTGTAGCCCAATGTCTCACTGAGAGCTATAAATGAATCCAAGCACTTGTTTCTATTGGTAAGGTGATTCTGCTTTAAGATGAAAGATTGCAAAGGTTAGAACTAAGAATACTATGTCAAGGGGAAGTGGGCAAAGCGGTTTTTTATTCATTCCTAAGTGGCAGGTTTTATGGTTCAAAGACCACAAGTTTCAAGAGTAACATCAAAATACAGATTTGTTACCTCTTGCAATTATGGAATTCTTTCACAGCATGCCACCAGTCCTTTCAGGTTCTAGTCAATCATTTCTCTAAATTGCCAACATTGTTCAAAAGATGCCTTATCAGTTGGAATTTTTCCAGGATCCTTTTGGTATTACATTTCAAAAAGTCTGTTACCATGTCTAACATTTCGTAGGATTTCTAGATCACTACTCAACTCCAATTTTCTTCCATCTACTTATCAAGAACAAGCATCTCCACACTGAAAAATGGCTGATCAAAGATGATTACAGGAGAAATGAAACCTCTGAAATACTGCAATAATGAAGAGAGAGTTCCTAGCAGCTTTCAATGAGTTTATCTATAACAGAGTAGAAAAAGAACGTGTGTGTGTGTGTGTGTGTGTGTGTGTGTGTGTGTGTGTGAGAGAGAGAGAGAGAGAGAGAGAGAGAGAGAGAGAGAGAGAAAGAAAGAGAGAGAAATTGCTGAATTATTTAAATTTTGAAGAATTCTAGGGGATAGAAGGTGCATCAAAAGCCATAAGATATACAAATAATTATAATTTTGGTGAGGAGAGAAGGAAGGTAAATTCCAAAAATAATAAGTAAATATTAATCTTGTGTAAAATTCTAGAATAGAGTTCAAACAGATGAACCCTTAGTGGAAAAAATAAGTTATTATAGGAAACCAACATGGGTTCAGTAAAAAAAAATTATGCTAAACTAATCTCATTTCACTTTTTGAAAGTATTATTTGATTGGTAGAACAGAGTTGCCCTATTGTCACAGAGTACATTAATTTCGGCCAGGAATTGTACAAAACCCCTCATGATAGTCTCTAGAAGAGAGAAAGATACATAGATTGAGTGATCCAATTGGATGGAGCTATGAATGTTTTAGAAATTAAGTCCACAGAGAGCGATTGGTATCAATGTGGAGGGAAGTGGCCATACCTCATGGACAGAGAAATAATTTTCATCCTGTTTTTAGATGACATGAATCTGGACAGGAAAGGTACTATTTATGATGACAGAACTTGGATTTATGGCAATCTCAAGAGGATGAAAGGATCAAAAATAGCAAGATGAAACCTAATAAAGATCAAAGTCTGAGATGTGAATATGGAAAAATCAATTTTATGAGCAAAAAAATACAGGAAATACAATTTAACAACAGTTCATATGAAAAGGAGCTTGGTGCTTAATATGAGCCACAGATGTGATGCTAATACCAAAGGGGTAAAAGAGAATTAAAGCCAAGTTAGGCTGCATTAATGCAAGTAGGACATCAAGAATTCAGGTGATGATAGCCCCACTACCCTCTATATTAGTAAGAATACATCTAAACTAAAATTGAATTCAGTTCTGGGCACCATATTTAAAGACTGACATGGACAGGATAGAGGATCTATGAAAGGTAACAAACGTACTGAAGATAATATTCTTCATATGACTCTTAAAATTATGCCACATGAGTTACAGATAGAGAAATGGGGTGTGTATAGCCTAAAGAAAAGGACCCACACTTAAAAAAAGAAGTGACTAGTGTTTGAGATAGTGCCATCTAGAGGTAAATAGGGTAAACTGTAGGCACATGATAAGGATAACCCACGTCTTGATTACATATGGTAAAGGGATACATAAAAAGAGAAAACATATTGTTCCTGTAGGTAATTTCAAATTTTATTTCATCCATTAGTTGCAACCTCCTCTTGCATCCACAAGAAGTGGAGGCATGATTGGCTTTATTTTTTCCTTCCTTTTGTTTCCCTTGCCAACCCTCTAATTTTAGGGCTTCTGATCAATAGCCTTGTTAAAATGCAAACAAACCTGAGGGAAGAAGAGAAGAGAAACATAATAACCCACCAACAAAATAATTAGTTTCTGAATAATCAGGAGTTGATTGTCTTAATTTTTTAACCATTTACAGAACTATTACATTCAAAATTTACTTGGCTGAGACATTTGAAATCATGTTATATTTATGAATGAGGTAAATGAAAATAGAAAATTCCATACTTTTACTACTACAAAAATATTACATTCTCCAGCTGTCACTCTACTCAAAACAAGTAAGGGTATGGAATTTCAGAAATTTCAGATATTATAGAGTCTCCATATGTTTCACTGAACTTAAGGAAGGAACTGAAATAACAAGTAATATATATATAATGTACATATATACATAACTATATTATAATTATGTATAATACATAATAATGGATATTATGTAACATAAACTATAACATATGATTATAATTCTATGTAATATATATAATATAATTTATAATTTCTTTCCTTTAGAGCAGTGAGATATATGAAGACTCCATAATATCTGAAATTTCTAAAGTTACATACCTTTACTATTTTTAGTAGAGTGACAGTTGGGGAATATCATATTTTGTAATGTAATATTAATGTAACATTTACCTGTTGAGGGTACATATGTACATATGATGAATTCTCCTACTTTATTAAGTAGATTGAAGCTATTTGAAGTAAAATCTCCCGATTTCCCTCTTCCCCTTACTCCACTATGTCCTCATAAATTCTGTCCTTCTCTCCAACCTCAGAGGATCATAACTCCATTTTTAAAGACAAAAACTCACATATCAGGGCCAGGATTAGATAGAGAAACATCTGCAAGAAAACTATTTCATCATTTTGGGCTGTGTCAGCTGAGTATCTCAAATATTATCTTTTAATCCTTATAATACAAGGTCAATGTTTTCCAACTCTAATCAAGTGGTCTCTGTGCCAAATATAATTCTAGGTTTTTAATAATGATGGAATATGCATTTATTCAACATTTCTTGAACAAAAAAATGATTAAGACTGATTCTCTGTCCTTGTGGCACTCATAATCTGCTTGTTGTTTATCCTTTATTTTCTAAGAAAACCCATGACATCATAGGTGATGTCTTGACTTGCTCATGAATTAGATTTAAGTGAGGCGGAGATGCACTAAGTAGTTAGCTTCACTCTCTCTTCCAGAGTTATCCAAGTCCTGTGGTGGGAAAAAAATCAATGGCTTGGGATGCAGTGGATGACCTTGGTATCTTCAATGTCTGACCAAGATATAACCGTTCCACAGTGCCTGCTTCAACCATCTTCCTGGCCATTGGAACAAATTGTTCTCATCTGCGTGTTCTGTCAGGACAAGTCTTCACATACTTAGAGTAGACATCCCTCTAACTCACCTGTTTAGCCCATCTGCCAAGAGAGTTTTCTCAGGGTTTTGCCATTGTACATGCTACAGCTTCTTGAAGCCATAGGTGAGAGTTAGGTGAAAGATAGACTCTATAAGAATAGTAGGCTGCTGGGGGCAGCTGGGTAGCTCAATGGATTGAGAGCCAGACCTAGAGACTGGAGGTCCTGGGTTCAAATCTGACCTCAGAAACTTCCCAACTGTGTGACCCTGGGCAAGTCACTTGACCCCTATTGCCTAGCCCTTACCACTCTTCTGCCTTGGAGTACTCCAAGATGGAAGGTAAGGGTTTAAAAAAAAAAAAAAAAAAGAATAGTAGGCTGCAGGCTGCAGGCACCAAGCCTTGAGTGGGGGATGGCTATAAGGCAGTTCAGATTCTCCCCTGGTAGATACAGGACCTGCTGGAATTACTTGATGAAGAAGGCCAGTGGCTTCCCTATAAAGAATGGATAGATACTCTCCCAACACGTTGGATTAATTGAAGGAAGACTATCCCCACAAGGAAAAAATGAGTCTTGGTTGTATGTGAAGTTCACAGCCAAGGATAATCTGATATAATCTAAAAACCTCTCACAGGTGCCTTCTCTGTTTTAACTGCCAGATTGGAAATGGTAGACCTCTCAGGGTAAGACAGTTGGCTAAATCTTCTTTGAATATTTAACTATAATGATTCAAATGCTATCTATCTAGATGTAATATTTCTTTTAATAACAAAATGGATTAATGGGGGAAAGAGGAGGTAAAAAGTGAGAGGGATAAGGAGATTCTATTGGTAGTCATTTGAAGTTAATGAAGGCTTGACTCTGGCAAGGCCATAATCCCACTGAATCTTCTTCTTCCTACACTAAAGCTCTTATATCTAACTAGTTAAAGCAAATAACTAATCTCTGGGGGGATTATTGCATGTATTGATTGAAGGTCTTCAGAGAATTGAGGATCTGACACTTTAAACAGCCTAAAGGTCTCTCAGTATCAGTTGATAATAAGGACAGTCTTGTCAGGATATCCAAAATGGCTACAGGGTTTGAAAGCATAAGTATCAACAAGGTTTGAGGTTTGCTGGGCTTAGGAGTATCTGATTTATACCATCCTCCTCCTTCTAGCTCCCCCAAACCCAAAGTGAGCCCTCTGCTTGGGGTTTCCCCTTTAATACCCTGGCTCCAACAGTCTTCAACTGCCTTTGCCTTCTTGGGGGTCTGATGAATGCACCCCAATAATACCAATAATATTCTTAGCCTACAACACCAAAGTTGGATGAATAGCCCTGAAAAGGGTTCAGCAAACCCTCAAAACAGAGATTCTAGTCTTTCCTGAATATCCTATATACCCCTAAAATCTAGTAGGAGAGTATTCTCCTTCACATATTTTATGATAAAGTTAAACTAGCTTGTGGTATGTGGTATACACAGCGGTATGCTAGGGCCAGCTCAGACTAGAATGCCAATTATTAAATTTTCAGTATGAGTATTTACATCTTAGAAATTTGGGCTCAATTTATTGTTGATTGTCTAGTAGAGTCATTTATTTTGTTGGTTTCCTGAAGTCCAGAGGCATCTTTCGTTTTGTTGATTGCTTAGACTCTATATTTAAGAAAGTGATGGAAAAAATGTAAATAATGCATATTAAAGTTATTTTTTTGGTTTTGAATACATTTTGTTTTAGAAAATTAGCTGTTAAATAGTTACCAGTGCACTACTTCCCATATGTAACATAATATCCTCTATCTCTATGTCTTTGCACAGACTGTCTCTACGTCTTGAATGCCCTATTTTCTTACTTCTACCTAACAGTTCAAAGCTCAGGTCAAGAGATATCTCCCAAAAGGAAGCATACCCTGATTTCCCTCTTCCCAGTTATTAATACCTTCCCATGAGAAATTACTTTATATATTAATTTCTCTTTTATTTTCTATGTACAGACATCCCTCTCTATATTGGTTCACTTATTGAGGCTTCACTGTATTGTGGGTTTTAAATATATATGTAAAATTCTGTATCATAGAATTTTCACTATATTACTACGGACCAATCACAGTGCTGTGTTCTATATCCTGGTCACTGATTGACTCAGTGTATATAAGAGTGTGGGAAAGGTTAATAAGCATGTGGAAAGGGTTTATAGGAAAGTGTGAAGGGTTTATAAAGCCTTAAAAAATATA
>NC_058133.1:307998104-308034795 GCF_016433145.1 Gracilinanus agilis
ATTTCTAGAAAGGTATCAATCCAAATCACCCAGGATGAAACAGTATGATGAGTTAGCAAACTCACCAACAAAATCATTTGACCTAATGAAGTAAGAAATAGATGAATTCATCTCTCTGTGGTAGTTTTCTCATATGTCTGAATGAAGTGGTCAAGCTAAGTTATCTCTAAAGTCCCTTCCATTTCTAAGTCTATGATCATATCAGACAGAACATGAACATAGAAAACAAAACTTTGTCATAATAGACCTGAAAATCACATGAGAAAGAATTATTATAAAATGGGAAGACATTGTTCTGTCATGTCAATTAGAGAAGATTTTTTTTGAGAAACCAGATCAAATTAGTATTTATCACATTAGCTAGCTCAATCAGCAAAGCGCCCCCCCCAAAGTAATTAGAAATTCTGGAAAATCCTTTACTATACACTGACTTGGTCTTTCATAGCCTTATACATCAATTATCAAGCAATGATTAAGCAGGTGCTATGTGCCAAGCATTGTGCTAGGTGCTTGAGATGGAGGTACAAGCACAAAGAATGAAACAATCTCTTCTCCCAATAAACCTACATTCTTGTAAAGAAGACAAGAACATATGCAAATATAATTGTTAATGGGTTATTTCAGTCACATCCAATTCTGTGGCCCCATTTGGGGTTTTCCTGGCAAAGATTCTGGAATGGTTTGCCATTTCCTTTTGCAGCTCATCCTATAGAGGAGGAACTGAAGCAAACGGGGCTAAGTGCCTTGCCCAGAATAACACAAGCTAGAAAGCATTTGAGGCTAGATTTGAACTCAGGAAGATGAGTTTTCCTGATTCCAAGCCAGATGGTATATCTACTGCACCATCCAACATACAGATATAGAATATGAATGTACCATGAATATATAGGTATAGATATAGATGTATGTATAAAAATATGTGTATCCATAGATATATGCATAAATATGTATATACACTCTCATAAATATATTAACTCAAGCATATATATGGTAGTTTGAAAGGAAGGCACCAGTAGTTGGAGAGATTTAACAAAATTAAGGATAAAAGCATTTATGAAGTGCTTAGTAAGGATCAAGCACATTACCAATTTTAACTCACTTGATCCTCCCCAGAAACCTGAGCATTAGGTGTTATAAATATATTATTATTCTCATTTTATAGATAAAGAAACTACAGCAGATAAGAAGTTTGGTGTCTTGTCCAGTGTCACACAGTTTACTAAATGTCTAAGGACAGACTTGAATTGACTCAGAATTAACTCAGAATCTATTCCTCTATCCATTATGCCACCTAGCCACCTTTTAATCAGAAAATAGTGTTTGAGATGCTGCTTAAAGAAAGTGAGAGACTCTGGGGAAGAGGTAAGGAGAGAGCACATTCCTGGTATTTAGCCCTAATGTGGTTAGCACAGGACTTCTTTTCTCAAAGTTCCAGAACAAGTGATGGACTCTAGACTTCAGCCAATCTGTCCCAAACTCCCAAAGAGAAATATCTTATAGTTGGTACATCTATGATTTTTCCTAAATTCTTTTCCATGGCTAGCAGTTGGGTCGGATAAAGCCTGACAAAAGCTAGGGTTTTGTTTGTTTAAAATGCACTGATGGGGGCGGGGGGAGGTGAAGGAAAAATATATGGCTAGAATATCACCTGTTTAAATCTATTGCTCTCAAACTTAAGGATTCTGATCAACACAATGACCAACCGTGATTCTAGAGGACTAAGATGAAAGAATCTACCCACTTCCTGACAAAGAGGAGATGGATATAGTCAGAATGAGCTATACATTTTTGGACATGGAGAATGTGGGGATTTATTTTACTTAATGACTCCTATTTTTCTTTCTTTTCCTCCCCCATCCTCCCTCTCCTTCTCCTTCAGAATTAATAGAGAAGGGGGCAACTGGGTAGCTCAATGGATTGAGAGCCAGGCCTAGAGATGGGAGGTCCTTGGTTCAAATCTGGCCTCAGACACCTCCCAGCTGTGTGACCCTGGGCAAGTCACTTAATCTCCATTGCCTAGCCCTTACCACTCTTCTGCCTTGGAGCCAATATGCAGTATTGATTCCAAGACGGAAGTTAAGGGTTTAAAAAAAATTAATAGAGAAAATGATTGTTAGTTGAAAAAATGCTTTAATTTAAACAAATTTAAATAGTGTTTTCAATGGATTCTTGCTGTCCTTACTGAACAAATTCAAGTACATAGAACTATAAAAGAGTTCACTAGTACTGTAAAGTATTGTAAAGTCCTGAAGGATATACTCTTTGGAAAGGCCACCATACTTAAAAGGAAGACTTAAATGAGATATAATCCCAAGGTTATTGGGATGTAGGGACTTTTTTGTTGTGGTAGTGGTTTGTTATTTTTGCTGCTATCAATTGTTAATGGGTTTGGGGTGGGATCAAGTGAGTACTAACATTTACACTTTTTTATAGGGCATCAGAGAGAAAGGTAAAAAAAAATTAATGGCTTCCCTGGTCACAGGTGAGGAAAGAAGCAGACAAAATACTTTTTTTGTCATTAGAATCATCAGAGTCATCAACACAGATGACATTTGTCTCTATCTCATTTCCTAGAACACACTAAATAAGTTTTCCAACCTAATAATGTGGTGCCCCAAAGACACAGGGAAATGAATGAAATATAGCTTTGGAAACAGAGATAATGCTAGGAGGAGGAAAGAATATGATCAAATTGGAGGCTACAACCTCAATATATCAGCCACAAATCTTATAAATATGATATATCAGTGGGTGCAGGCACTGCTCTTAAAATTTTATCTAACAGCAAAGATGAGAAAAGCTTCTTTTAATCTCTTACTGACCCAAGATTACATCTCTTCTTTCAGATGAACTCACCATTATGTTTACATCTCTCCTTTATACTTCTGTCCTCTACAAAGTAACATCCTGATGAGCCAACAGCCCCAATGCAAGGCTATACATCTCAGCTAACCCTTATCAGCACAATTCTCTTGGTGGTCTATTCTGGCAATGATCACAGTATCAGGTGAAGCTGACATATCAGCAGGGCAGGTAGAGCAGTTGTTCCTAAGAAACAACTCACAAAGTGTCTCTGATCAGAAGCTACATGCCCTATGCCTAGCTATACTTTTTTCTGCCAACAAAGGACACTATATAGATATTAAGGAGGAGACACAATTTAAGTCAACATCTGAGTGACAGGTAAGAGTCTAAAAAATGCTATTGTAAAGAATTATTGACAAAGGTGACAGGTGAGACTAAGAGGCAGGTGTGCAATAATGAGTAAACTTAAATGTAAACTGATGAACAAAACCCATAAAGGTACAGTCCAGAAGCCCTGAACCTCAGGCATCTTTGTAATGTGATCGAAAGCACTGTCTTCATATAAGAACATTGTCATTAATAGTATTGTCAGTTATGAGAATTCAGTAACCTCACCTCACCTTCCCACATTTTTTTATACTATTAAGTTGTTTCTAGCTGGGTCCCATTCTTCATGACTCTTTTTAGGGTTCTCATGACAAAGATACTAGAGTGGTTTGCCATTTCCTCCTCCAGGTCATTTTTATATATGAGGAAAAGGAGGCAAATAGGGTTAAGTGATTTGCCCAGGGTCACACAGCTGGGAAGTGTCTGAGGCTAGATTTGAACCTAGGACCTCCTGTTTCCAGGTCTGGATCTCTATCTACTGAGACACCTCACTGCCCCTCTTTAACTTCTTACATTTCTCCAAAACACACTCCAGAACACCAAATTCCAAAATAATTCTTCATGGCAAGGTAATTACAAGGGCATATAAATGAAAACAATTTAGTTCTAAACTGAATAGTATTTAACTTCTAAGCTATTCTCTGGAGCTGAAGTTCCTCAGACCTAGCTTGATCTTTCTTTCTTACTTGAGTTAGATCTGTAACAGTCACCCATAGAATTGATTCTTACTGCCAGTTAAAAGAGAAGCTTTCATTTCCTTGGCTTTTTCAGTCTGGACCAGCTTGCCTCTTTTAAGGCAGCCTGATTGCTCTCTCTGCTCTGGACCTCACCATCAGTGCTGGATTTAGCCCTAATGCAACTCAGAACTGCTGACTTCAATTAACCATTGGCATAAACCAGTGATTCCCAAAGTGGGCACCACCGCCACCTGGTGGGTGCTGCAGTGATCCAGGGTTGCGGTGATGGCCACACTTTTTTTATATTACATCCTATTCTGAGTTCAATAAATAGTTTCATGATTTCCAGGGGGTGCTAAGTAATATTTTTTCTAGAAAGGGGGTGGTAGGCCAAAAAAGTTTGGAAACCACTGACATAAACTATACTAGGTAGCAGGGATGATGTGTGCCTTGCTCTGACTGCCACTCATTTATATTGCAAGACAACAACCTTCTACCAAAATCCTTCATGACATTTGGCAAATGAGTTTTTACTCTGGTAGCCAATGTTGCCTTTGGCTTATGAGGCAAAGAGTGTGCTGGCTAAAGGGGCTTGTGGGACCCTTTTAGCCCCCTTGTGTTTCACATTGGCCAAATTCCTATTGGAAAAGGTTACAATTAGTATTGCCCTTTCATTATCCATTTCACATTTTTCAGCATCAATAGTTTATCAGTAGGTCAAGCTGGAGCTGTCATCTTTATCCTTCCTTCTACGGTAGCTTGGTATTGATTTTGACTTTTGCCCTAACGAGTCAATGGTCTGACTGCACACAGACAGCTGATTTGGAAGAGGTTACCACCTTGGTGACCTGTCATTTCTTGTTTGTTAAGATATAGGAAATTGTATTTTTCAGTGATATTAGTCTGTGCTTGCATACTCAGTTCCTCCTGACTCTTGTTGAAGAAAATGTTCTTGAATTACAGGCTTCTATTTAGTCTTTGTTCTAGTTCCTCTCAACCCTAAACCATATTTCTAAAATACTGTTTATTATACTACCCTACAAAAATTACAAAAATAGCATAAGCATATATTAAGTATCTATGGTGCCAGGCAGAGTGCTAAGTTCCAGAAACACAAAAACAATACATGGGGAAAAGCATCCCTGCTCACAATGAGCTTACATTCTACTGTATCTGTATGTCAATTCTATTTTATTTGTACCATGTTTTATCACAAGGCTTCATCTGAACTTTTCTATCATATCCAAAGAAAACTCTTCATCCTGGAAGTTTACTTTAGTCCTGGAATTCACACTTTGATATCCTCTATCACTGCAGCTCCTCCTTCTCATTGGATGGCCCTTCTCAGAACCTCCATTTAAGGAGGGTGTTCAAAGTCAACCATCTCTTCATGTGTCACCAGACTATAATCCTTATTGCTCTAACTTTTGCCTTGGTATTTCCCTTCCATTCTCCCTCTTTTGTTTAGCTATTTTTAATATTGTCTCCAGTGCAGGGACTATCTTTTTGCTTCTATTTGTATTTCTATTATAGTGTCTGAATTAAGATTTAGAAAGAGCTTAATAAAATCTTATTGAGATGCTGTTGACTATGGGGGAGTCAGTGAGAATACATAAGTATAAAATATATAAATAGATATTATATATAGTTATTAATTACAAAGTAAATATATGGTGGTTTTGAGAAGGAAGACACTAGCAGTTAGGGTATCAGGGAAGGCTTTATGAAGAAAATAGTGTTTGAATTTCATCTTGAAGTAAGAGAATGAATCTACAAAGCAAAAGTAAAGAGAGTGCATACCAGGCCAGGGTAATAGCAAAGGCAAAAACATAGAGAAAGATTCTGTGTAGGTCTCTATCCCAAAGAGATTAAAGAATCTACCTGTACAAAGTATTTATAGCAGTTCTTCTTGTGATGGCAAAGAACTGGAATATGAAGGAACGTCTATCAGCTGGGAATGACTGAGCAAGTTGTGGTATATGCTTGTAATGGAATACTATTGTGCCATAAGAAATGACCAATAAGATGATCATGAAAACACCTGGAATCACTTCATATTAAATAATGCAAAGCAAAGTCATCAAAAGCAGGAAAGTATTATATGCAATAACCACAATAATGTATGATGATCAATAGTGAATGGTGAATATTATCAACAAGGCAAGGTTCCAAGACAACTCCAAGAATCTTATGACAAAAAAGGGATATCCAAGGGTGATATCAAGTGGCTCAGTGAACTGAGAGCCAGACCTAGAGACAGAAGGTCTGGGTTCAAATCTGGCCTCAGACATTTCCTACCTTTGTGACCTTGGGAAAGTCACTTAACCCTCATTGCCTAGCCCTTACCACTCTTCTGCCTCAGAACCAATATACAGTATTGATTCTAAGACATAAGGTAAGGTTGTTTTTTTTTTAAAAAGGTTATCCACTTTCAGGAAAGAAACAAATGGATTCTGAATGCAAATTGAAACATACCATTCTTTACTTTATTTCCTCTATGAATTTTTCTCTAGTGTAAGCAATATGTGTCTTCTTTCACAAATTGATGAACATGGAAATATGTATTAAATGATATCATATATACAATCTATATCATATCACCAAGATTCTTGGGGAGGGGGAAGAAGTGAGAGTGAGAGAGAATATGGGTTACAAATTTTCAGAAAACAAACATTTAAAAATTGAATTGACGTATAATCTGGTGAAAAATTTTATTATAAAAAAACACATTGAGAAAGGAGATGAGATTATATGTGGGAAGGACAGAGAGGCCATTTTGAAAGAGGGAGAGGCATATGAAATATTTAATTAACCTAGAAAAATATATTAGTGCTCATCTATGAGGGACTTTAAAAACCAACAGAAGTTTATATATTTTCTAAAGGCAAGAAGCCATGGGGGTTAATTGAGTAGAGAAGCAACATGATCAGCTCTATTTTTATAAAAAATCACTTTGGTAGCAATCTGTGGCATGCACTGGAATGATAAAAGACTTCAGACAGAAAGACCAATATGAATGCTGTTGAAGTAAGCAAGTGAGAGGTAATGGGATCCTGAATTAAGTTTATAGTTGGGTGAATAGAGATGGGATAAAATGTGAAGAATATTGTAAAGGTATAAAAAAACCAAGTTATATAGGTTGAGGGAGAGTAAAGTGCCAAGGATTTTGTTGGAACAACGAACCTAGGAGTCTGGAGGGATAACTGTACCTTCAACTGACACAGTACAATTTGGGAAAAGGGAGGATTTGGGTGGGGTGGTGAATTCAACCTTTGGACATGATGAATTCGAGATGTTTCCAGGATATACAGTTTGATCTTGCTGATTTTTTTTTTCTTTAAACCCTTACCTTCCATCTTGGAGTCAATACTGTGTATTGGTTCCAAGGCAGAAGAGTGGTAAGGGTAGGCAATGGGGGTCAAGTGACTTGCCCAGGGTCACACAGCTGGGAAGTGTCTGAGGCCAGATTTGAACCTAGGACCTCCCGTCTCTAGGCCTGGCTCTCAATTCACTGAGCTACCCAGCTGCCCCCCTTGCTGATTTTTTTGGTAGAAAATCTGCCTCTTCGTTTTCTTTGACAGATGTTGGATCATAAGTTGCAATGATTTTTTGGTGATCTTTTTGCTTATCCCCATTATTAGAAGTGTAATGAAAGACAAATAGGCGTTTCATTTAAAAAAAAAGTTTCTTCTGTCTTTGGACATATTTTGAAACTATCTTCACCATCTCCTTTATTTGTCTATCTAAAGAGAACCTTAGATGCAACCTCCTTAGATCATTTAATATCATTTAAACAGAAAATATAAAAATTGATTTGGCCAAATTCCTCCAATAACATAAATACTTATGTTTTAGATAAAGCTCTCACCTTGGAGTACCAATGGACAAAATATTGTATGTTAATAGATGGGTCTATAAAAACTGTTATTCTTAAACTACGTTTTTTTTCTGCCACTGTCAGTGGCATTACAAAAGCAGAAGACACATAGGACAAACTGAGGGCAATATTTGCTTTTCTTTGTTTCATGGTCTATTATCATCAAGCAAATCATTGCAAATCATAGCTAATCTCTTGGCAAAAAAAATAATTCTCCATATTTATCATTTCTCAGAAAGCAATCTCATAAATCATATAGCAATAAACTTTCATTATCATTAAATATAGATTTGAAAACTGAGGTACTAGACCAAAAAACTTGCTTACTACCCTATGGAAATGAACAATCAGAGGCTAATTCCTGGTTGAGTATGTTATCTACTATATCATTTCAAGAGTTGTCCCTGGGCTTCTTTCATAGTGTTTTCTCTTTCTGGTGCTTGGAGATCAAATTGTCTGGATGGTTGATTAGAGTAGATGAAGGACATATCAGGAAGTCTTATGGTATTTTGATATCTTTAATAAGCATGAGATTTTTTAGACTCGTTCTGTATTTGGACAAAGACTTATGTCTCATGAGAAAAACGATATTTGATTTCCCCTAGGTGTTTTCACACTTTAATGCTTCCATGGAACCCTGAAACTGTGTAGCTGAGTATCAAGTATTATTTTACTACTCTCTCTCCTTAGGCATGTTAACTCATATCTCCCACAAAAAAAAAATCTGGCAGAATCTGCAATAAAACTATAACTAAGTTAAGAAAGCTTTGTCTTAAGTGAGTCAAGTCTCTTTTCTATTATTACACAAGGAAAGAATAACCTCCCACTTCAGGAAATGTGTCACAGACCTCTAAAGTGTGGCCAGGTAGCTGGCCCTTTAAGAACAGCCAGTTATCTCCCCAACTTCTCTCCTACAAGTAACCTGTACTTCATCATGATCAAAACAATAACTGAAATCACTGTATGTTATGATGCTTTATGAACTCAGAGAACTGATATGGAGGATGAGATAAAAACTTTATCTTTCACGTTCCTGCCATAGATTTGCTGCTGCCACCCAAGTATTCTTGTATCCCCACAAGCACTTGACAGCTGAAACCACAAAAATCTTCAGTCACTTCTTATCCTACAATGATGAGAATAGCGTTGCTGTGAGTTCATCCCTCAAAACTCAAGTCCACCATTGCAAAGAGAAGATTTTTCTGGACTTGTGCCTTGTCTTTTGTCATCTCTTCCAGCAAATGCACCTAACACACAATCATCTTCTTCCCCTCATTGCTTTTGCCTTATCAACTTGGTTTTTTTTCTAAATAATCTTTTCTTTAGTTCATTTTACTTTTCTAAATATCATGACAACAAATAAAAAAATTTTATTGTTGTAAATGAGACTAAACTCTAAGTCTAGATAACCACATTGATCTGTTCCTTTGATCAATTTTTATGGATATGTGAAGCCATAAATGAAGAAGCAAATAACATCTCATCAGCTTTATTTACTTAGATTCGTGTAGTTTAGTTGGGGTCAATCTAAAGAGTCTCTACTATACTCTATCTGAGATAAATGGAACATTATTGAGGAAAGGGGAAGTTGATTTCCAAACATTATTTCATTGATCACTGAGGAAATATTTACAGTCCTCCCTTACCAAATCTTTGGAAAAGCATCTGCAACTCCTCCTTCTTCATCCCACATGCCCATGTATACCTAGTCTTGATTCCATTTCCACAACCTTCACATCTACCATCTTTTAAAACCTCCCATCTTTTAAAACACAAACTCACCCTAGGTAAGACCCTTATCACTTTTTGCTTGAACTATTACCAATGTCTTCTTAATCAGTCTCCCTGCCAAGTTCCTCTCCTATCTCTAATCCATCATCCACATAGCTCCCAAACTGATATTTATTAGATCACAAGCTCCTTGAGAGCAAAGGCTGTATATTTTACCTCTTTTTGTATGCCTAGAGCTGAGTACAGTATCTGGCATATAGTGGGCACTTAATATATATTTGTTGAATTATAGAAATCGAATTTCTAAAGCACAGTTCTGATCATGTGACTCACCTGCTCAGTAAACTACAGTGGCTCCCTATTGTAGTACAACAAAAGACACACTCTGTTTGTAATTTCAAGTCCTTCACTATTTGATTCCAACCTATCTTAGTTGATTTCATACTAACCCTCTTTATCCACTCTACCATCCAGGAGTCAGTAAGCTATGGTAAACTAAATCCAGCCAGGGCTTGGTTTTCTATTTACAATAATCTAAGAATGCTTTTCATATTTTTAAATAAAAAATTTGCCACATATATGAACATATGCAAACTATGACCAATATCTGTGCATTTATGGCATTCCTCTGCCCTAAATACCTTGAAACCCTATCCTTTTCTACCTTCACTGCTTGGAATCCATGTTTTCTTCAAAGCTTAGCCAAATGCCAAGTTGGTCTTTCTTGATACTACTTCTGATTTTTACTGCCCTTCAACTCAGTATTTACTTTGACTATATTTAATTTTTATTTAACTGTATATCAGTTGTTCTCCAGCCACCAATCTCTCCATCAACTAGAAGTTCCTCGAAGGCAAGTCTTTTTGTTTTTATATCCCCAATATACAGGACAATGTCTAGGACGTAGCAGGCATATAATAAATGCTCTTTGAATTGAATTGAAATTAAATCTGACAGAGAATTTAGTGTATTGGGAATTAAACAATGACAAAGATTAAAACTATTATTTTGACCATGTTGATCAGTGCAGTCATTGACTCATACTGGTTTGATTGATTCTTTTCATTAAGTTTACATTGTTCTCTCCTTTTTAATTTGTTTTTTTTAATGTTGTTGGTTTTTTTACTGATTTATTGGCCTTTTTTAAATTTTAGAATGGGAGAAGCATATTTTTTTTATTCTCCATCTAATAATTCACATTTAAATTGACTGGGTTTTAAATAAATTTTTTAAAAGATGATCATTAATACTATTTGTAGGTTTTATAAAGTGAAAAGTTGCTGCTTATAGAGAAGTGATTCGGCCTGTGATTTTGCTTGTATTAGGAGGAATTTCCTCTAGCATTCAGGTAAACACTTTCTATATAATTTATAGTTTTAGAGAGTTGCCTAAAGTTATAAGAAAATGACTTGCCAGTGTCACAGAAGCTAGTATGTGGCAGCAAGGCTGACTCTATTCACTACATCATGGCCACTATATCATAAGCAACTTGAAGATTCAGGAAAACATAAATATATATTCTCTTTAGTGGCACCCAAAGTTGAGTGGTTGGGACATGGTATAATGGAAAGAACACTAGAACTAGAAACAAAAGACATGCATTCAAATCTTATATCTGCTCCTTATTTTATGACCCTGAGCAAGTCATTTATCCTTTTCTTGACCTTAATTTTCTAGTCAAATAAAGGTGGATGGAAGGTATAAAGTTTGGATTAGATGAACTTTGAGATCTCTTCTAACTCTAATTCTATGATTCTTTATTGATCATTAAATTAGTACCAAAAAAAAAACATTCCACCTAAGTCATATGAATGTGACTATTGCCTTCTACACAACCAAAGTTAGATTTGATGTTGGAGAGAATATGTCCCTTCCAACATATACAGTGTGCAATGCACCTGCAAATAACTGATGTCAGACAAAAGCACTTATCTATGTACATTCATTACACTTAGCCAGAAAGCAATGCTTCTCTGTAAGGAAAAATATTGCCCCATTAAATAAAGTGTCATCATTGAGCAGCAATAATTCTTTTTTATTTTCCTTGCGAGAAAATCTTAATAACTCACTCATAACAGTTATCTCCCAGTAAACACTGAGTTCATGAAGAAAGGCTGTTAAACAATATGAATCTGTTATAATGCCATAGGCTGCTTCCAACCAGGTAGGGTTCATCGATATATTACAAAACTATGTAGGTGAAAAACCACTGCAAGCAATCGCCCATAGTAGGAGAAAAAAACAAAATCATGCATGCTTTCCCCCGCCCCAATTTCAATTCCTCCATTTGTAGAATGCCACATATCAAGAGAGAAATCTTCCAGTTCACTGAGTGGAACTAACTCAAGCCTTCCTGGCAACCACAAATTTTCATCTGTGAGAACTATGTTTCATGAGTAATAATGAGTAATTGGCATTTTAATGCCACTGGACTCTAACCAGGAAAAAAAAACCTGTTTTATTGCTTTTCCTCTAACTGGATTGGCAGTAGGAGTATAGAGAGAGAAGTGACTTACAAGGGCAAATATTAAATGCCAATTTTGTTTTCAAAACATGTTTCTATGTATATAGGATCAAAGCTTTAAAAACTGGAAGGAGACTTAGAGACCATCAAGTTCAATGTTCTCATTTTATAAATTATGAAATTGAGGCACAGAGTTTAAGTGACTTGCCAGAGTCATGTAGCTAATAAGTGTCATTGGTGGAATTCGAATCAAGATCTTCCTAGGCACTTTGCTACCTCAATATATATTCTCTTTCTTGATATATGTGCATAAATACATATATATGTACATGTATAGTCACATGTAGATATAAACACAAAATATGTAGATATAAATACATACCAAAAAATTTGTACAATTATACACCCACATGAACACACACAGCTCCTTTCCAAGTATTTTAATACGCCCTCCTCCCCCCAAAATTGGCATTCTTCTATCCACTGAGCCATTTGTCTGAACTGGCAATCTGCCTGCAGGACCTTCCTCCTGACAGAATTCTTATCACTGAGGTCAACTGTAAATTTGGAGTAGTCAGCGCAGGGCAAAAGGAAAACACTGTCAGAAATATTTCCCTGCAACTTGGCACCAGATGTAAACATTGAATGTATGGCTGGAAGCATCAGGCTTGAGGAAATAATTTGTGCTGAAAATCAATAATTTTAAATCCCTCACTAGAGTTGGCTACTTCAGTATGATCTCATTTTTTTCTTACTGCATGGTTCCTTTTTTTTTCAAGAAAGATAAAAAAGCATCTTATATGTACAATGAAAGTGGGGTGATCTGAAAAAAGCAGACATGTGACCTTGGACAAGGCAGCCACTGCCTGGGGCCTCAGTTTCCTCGGCTGTAAAATTAGGGCATTGAGCCAGAGCATCTCAAAGGTCCTTTTTTCAATTCTAACATTCTATCAAGGCTCTATGTTTCTACCAGGGACAATAAGTCTCTAATAGCTAACCAATTAAATTATTCCAGGGATTTTTATCTCTTTCTCCCAGAGGATAAAACTGGTGTTTCTTTCTGTTGCAGATGTTAAACCTGAGAATTGCCTTAGTAATCACAGCAACAAATCATCAACAGGAATCATGTCTCAATGGGAAAGTATTACAAAGCAAATTCCCTTCATGATTTATATCCATTTCTTAAATTAATTTCTATCAGAAGAATGCCACAGAGCTAAAGTTTTAAACACACACATACTAATATCATGTAGCTTTAAAGATTCAAAGAGAAGTAATATCCCTTAAAGGCACCTTCCTGGTACAGTGGATATAGTGCCAGGCCTAGAGTCAGGAAGACCCAAATTCAAATCCATCCAACCTCAAATACTTAATAACTGTGTGACTCTGGGCAAGTCGCTTAACTCTATTTCCCTCAGTTTCCTTATCTGTCAAAGGAGCTGGAGAAAGAAATGGCAAACCACCCCAATGTTTTTACCAAAAGAACCCTAAAAATGGATCATGAAGAGCTGGGCATGAAGAGTTGAATAACGACAACAACAAACATCCTTTAAAATAATTTTCCACCTGAAACTAAGAATACTGTTAGGATTGGTCTCCCAGAAGGTAAAGCATGCTTTTGCCCCTATGTCTTCTACTTTAGGCAGGTTTTCTTCATTCTTGCTTGGTTATGGCAATCAGCCTGCCTTTGGTTAATTATTTCCTATATCTCATGTACAGTATATAGTTTGCTCTGTATATAGTCCTTTGCCTATATTTCCCCCACATTAGACTGTAAATTCCTTGAGGAGAGAGACAACCTTTTTCCTCTTTTTATATGCTTAGCACTTACCCATCAGAAGCACCCAATGAATGTTTAATGATTGATTTATTAGTCAGCCACACTGATTTGTTTCTCCAGTCAGAGAAACCAAATAAAAGTTCAGAGCCTAAACTACCTCTCAGTCTGGTGAAATGAAGAAGGAGGAGGAGAAGGAGAAGGAGAAGAAGAAGGAGGAGAAGAAGAAGGACTAGATGTATTATTTAATTGATATAAGATACTTTCAGGTGAGGATCCTTTCTCTACCAAAATTTAGAGTTGCCTAAAGCACTGAGAAATGTCCAGGGTCATACAGGGAATAGGTGATAGGTAATGTAGAAGCAAGAAAAGCCAGCTAGAGGGAAGGAGGTGACACAATACCTAGAGCAATGGACTTAATGCCAGGAAGACTTGAGTCTGAATCCTATCTGACACTTACTAGCTGTGCAACCCTGAGTAAATCAGTAACCTCTGGCTTCCTCCATTTCCTCATCTGTAAAATGTTGAGAGCAGTTATCTCCAAGGTTGTAGTGAGAATCAAGTGAGATAACTTGAAAAGTATTTTGCAAACCTTAAAGCATTATATGAATGTTATGTGATAGTTGAAATGTCAAGTCCTATCTCTGACCCATCAATAGTTCATTTCTATAGAACATTATGGCAGCCTTATGAGATGGGTTGTATAAATATTATTAACCCCATTTTATAGATTAGGAAACTGATGCTAAGTCTCATTATAATTATAAGTGACTTGGCTCAAGGCTCCATATGTCAAAGTAAGGATTCAAAACTAGATCTGATTCCTAGACCTGTTTTTCAGTTATTTCAGTTGAGTCTAACGCTTTGTGACTGTTTGGGGTTTTCTAGGCAAAGATACTGGTGTAGTTTGCTATTTCTTTCTCCAGCTTATTCTAAAGATGAAGAAACTGAGGCAAACAGGGTCAAGTGATTAGTCCAAGGTCACACAGCTAGTATGTTTCTGAAGCTGGATCTGAACACAGGAAAATGAGTCTTCCTGACTCCAATCCTGGCACTCTATCCCCTATACCATTTAGCTGCCCTAGACTATTATTATATTATTCTGTTCTTCCATGCTATTTACTTGCATTATCTCACTTTGCCCTATTACTTTGATCCATGCAGGTCCCTTGGATATTGACTGTTTTGTTTGGATTTTAGATCTCCTGCCTTTCTCTGCCCTCCAATATTTGTGTCTTCCTGCTTATTGTCTGTCAACTTGGCTTCTGACCTGCTAATTTTCCTGACTAAGATTTTTCTGTATGCCCAGACTCCAGCTTGCTTACTTAGTTCTGCCTTGCAGCCTTGCTTTGACCTACAATATCTTGTTGAATTCTCACTCCAAGAATGTGCACCTGGTTCCTGACCCCCCAGCTTTCAAGTCCAAGATGTTTCATTGCTCACCCCATTATCCTCCCCTCCTCCAGTCCCCCACTTCTGGTCTTAGACAACTCTTCTAGGCTTGTCTCCCCACTTCACTCATCCCCCACTGCCACCTACTTTCTGGAGCTGACAGCCCCTTTCAGCTATTAGAAAATGGATTGTTTTCGTCTTGAACTAGTTGTGTTATCCTCAGAGGTCCTCATATATGAAGATTAACTGAGGCCTTAGGGAAGAATGAACAGCTGAAAGCTGATCAGCACAGATTGTGTCTCTTGTAGATCTCTCTAGCATATTTTACCCATATATTATAGCACATGGCGGGCAGTAAAGGCTTATTAATGATTGATTATATGACTAAGCGCCTATAATATTATAAGGCTAATTAATCAGGTGGAGAATCAGCTTCACAAGCCTCATGTCCACCACCAGGCTACCTTCTCGAGGGATAGGAAATGGGTAGTAAATTTAAATAGCTCCCCTCCGTTAGGAAGCTCTAGTTTGGATATGATCACAGCATTCATTATTGCTTTTTCCTTCAGTTCTATTGCTTGCTGTTTGTGAATCTGGAGTAGCCATAACACTGGACCAGTGGAGGCATCCGTAATGACCCTATGCATCACAACAATAACAGAAAAGGGGCAGTTAGAGGGCAGAGTGGATAGAGTTTTGGGCCAGGAGTTCGGGAGACTTGAATTCAAATCTAGCCTCAGACACTAGCTGTGTGACTTTAGCAAGTCACTTCACCTCTGTGTGACACAGTTTCTTCAACTATAAAATGAGGATAAAAATAGCATTTGCCCCTCAAAGTAGTCATGAGGGTAAAATAGTAAAATCTTGTTAAAGCCCTTAGCGTGGTGCCTAGTAACAAACATTTATTGAATGCTTACTAGATACAGAGAATTTAGGGGAAGATACAATGATAATATAAATCACAGTCCTGCTTTCAGTGAGCTAACAGTCAGGAGAAAGGGTAGTGTTACCACATAAACACAAATAACAATCCTGAGAAATGATCCATGTTAAGGACATGACAGGTGTAAACCAAGTTCTATGCAAGTTCTAATTAGGTGAGGATCTCTATTGAGAAAGATCAGTAGGGACTTTATGGAGGAGAACGCCCTTGAAGGATGGGTAGGATTTCAAAAGGTAGAAAGATAGGACAGAGTGATGTAGTACTCCAGTTATAGGATGTATGCACAACCAGATATGAAGAGGCAGGAAGTCACAAGGCATGAATAGGAGATGGTGAATGGTCCAATTTGGCTGAAGTATAGGTGAACAATAGATAATGTCAAGTAAATTTATAAATTGCCAGATTATGAAAAGCTTCAGAAATGAAGCTAAGGAGTTTGAACTTTATCCATTAGGCAAAAGGGAACTCTTGAAAGGTTTGGAAAAGAGGGGAGACACGATCTTTTCTATGTATAAATCAGATCAATTTGGCAGCAGTGAAAAGAATAGGTTGTACCTGGGAAGCAGGGAGACCAACTAATGAACAATTTAGTTCATATAAGTATCAATTAAGGCTTGGGTTAATGTAATGCATTGGAAAAAGAGAAGAGGTGACAGTTGCAAGATTGAAGAGGTGGAGATGATAGAATTCGACTATTGACTGGTTATGGTAAAAAGGTAAAAATCAAAAGCAACTCAGGGGTTTCAAATATGAGTGACAGTGATCCCACTGGCAGAAACAGGGGAGCCAAAAGAAGAAGCAAGTACAAGGGTAAAGATAATAAGTAGGTTTTATTATAGGCTGAATCTGAAGTGCTAGTAAAATATCCAGGATGTGGATCTAAAGATTGAGAGAAAAGTCATGCTAGAGATATAGCTCTGGAAGTTATATGCATTATAATGATACTGGAAGTCAAAGGAGGAAAGACATTTGCAAAGGAAAAGAATATGTAAAGAGGAGAGACAAAGGACAGGCTTTAACTGGTGTTAAAAGGGGCTGAGAGGGACAGATTGGAGTGGCAGAGGGGAAACCAGGAAAGTATTTTCCTAGAATCTAAGAGAAGAGAATATCCAGAAGTAGGGGATGATTAGCAATATCAAATATGCAGAAAGACCAAGGAAGATCAGAACTAAGATTTAGATTTGTTAATCTAAATATTGTTATTGTTCTTTGTTGTTATTGATTGATAAAGGTTATTATTGATCTTTGAACAAGTAGTTTCAAAGGAGATGGAAACAGAAGCTAGAGTGCAAGAGTCTGAGGGGTGAGGAAATAGGGAACATCTGGTATGGACTATTTATTTTTTCAATTTTAGAAACAAATGAAAAGAAAAAGATAAGGAGTTTAAAAGAGTTCAAGGGGAGGACTCAGTTGAGCTTAGGAAAAACCTGAGCACCTTATAACAGTGACATACAAAGTTAAGATCAATTACAAAAAATATCTCTTGAATTTCCCCATTTCTCTCCCTTTTCTCTACCACTAGCCTAGTCCAGGTCCTCATCACCTTATATCTGAATTACTTTTCTCGCCTAGTTTGTCTCCTTGATTCTAGTCTCCATTCCCTCTAACCTAGTCAACTGTCAAATTAATCTTCCTGAAATAGTTTTCATCCTGGAAATATAGTGGATTTGAGAGATGATAGTGGAGGTAGGAGTTGTAGTGTCTCTATCTTTTCCTTCTTTATCTGTCTCTGGAGCCATATCAATCAACGATACCTGGTCAAAACAAATAATTCTCTTTTTAGCCCAGGGGCAATATAATAGCCCCTCAGATTCATATAATTATCTCCTTCAATAAAGTTTATATAAAATCAAAAGTTAGAAGTAAAATTATAATCACCTAGTGCCCCCAGTTAGGAAATTCCTAATATTTAGCTAGAAGTTTGATTTTACTTCATTTTAAATTTATGTTTTTCTCTAGCTATCTCCTGATATCTTTATCGTTGAGGCAAAATTCAGGCTATGGGAAACATTTGGGCAAAGAAGTAAAGCAAAGTCTGTGACGGTGTCTTTTAACAAGACAGGTACAGAGAAGAGAACTTGAAGTAGAAGACATTTTCTTGGAATTTCCTTCAGTTCTCAAAGAAAAGGCTTAAGGGATAGTTTCCTCTGTAAATCTTCTGTTCCAAAAATTACTATAGTCAATGATTTTCCTTGATTTCTTCCTTCTCTGTCACAATTCAGTCCAACTGTTTTTCTTTTTTCTTTTTTTTCTTTTGGTCCTCTGTCACTGACTCTTTTTTGGTTTAATTCCTTAAGTCCTGGGTGGATTGCAAAGGTAGACCATATCTCCTACACAACCTATTAAAAACCTCCATGATTTCTTCCTACTCTGTCTTCCAAACTGTGAATGTCTCTTTATGAATTCAAAGCCAGGAGTCAATTCCATCTCCAACTCAAACACTGAGATAGCCCTAAATTAATTCTTGAGACTAAGAATAGAATGTTTATATCTATGAACTAAAAATCTCAAGATGTCATTCAGTTCTCAAACTCCTGTAACAATTGTTGTTATTCATTCTTTTCATTTGTATCTGACTCTTTATGATCCCATTTGGGCTTTTCTTTTCTTTTTTTTTTTCCTTTATTTTTTCCAATTACATATAGAAGCAATTTTTGACAATTATTATCTGACATTTTGAGATTCAGATTTTCTCCCTCCCTCCCTTTCCCCTTTTCAGTAAATAATCTGATAAATGTTATATCAGCACTATTAGACAATGCACATTTCCTTATTCCTCATGAAAATAAATTATACACATAATAAAAAAAATTCATGAAGGAAATAAAGTTCTAAAATGGAATGCTTTGATATGCAATTAGATCCAACAGTTCATTTGTTTGCTATAGATAGTATTTTTTATCAAGAGTCCCTTGGGATTGTCTTGGAAATCTGCATTACTGATAAGTTTAGCTCTTCATAGTTGATCATCATACAATATTTCTGTTACTGTGTACAGTGTTCTCCTGATTCTGCTCACTTCATTTTGCATCAGTTCATATAAGTCTTTCCAGGTTTTTCTAAATTCATTCTGTTCATCATATTTTTCATGGCACAATAGTATTCCATTACAACCATATACCACAATTTGTTCAGCCATTCCTCAATTGATGGGTATCCCTTCAGTTTCCAATTTTTTGCCACTACAAAAAGAGCTGCTAAATATATTTTTGTTCAAGTCAGTCCTTTTCTCCTATCTCTGATCTCTTTGGGATACAGATCCAGTAGTGGTATTACTAGGTCATAGGATATGCATAATTTTATGGCCCTTTGGACATGGTTCCATATTACTCTCCAAAAGTGACTTGACCAGTTCACAGTTCCACCAATGGTAAATTAGTGTCCCAATTTTTCATTGCTGTTTTTTTGGCAAAGATAGTAGAGTTACTTGTCATTTCCTTCTCCAACTCATTTGACAGATTAGGAAACAAAGACAAACAGAGTTAAATAACTTGTCCTGGGTTATACAGCTAGTGTCCAAGGCCAGATTTGAATTCAGGAAGATGAGTCTTCCTGACTCCAGGCCCAATATTCTACCCATTGTACCATCTACCTACTCTCCTGTTATAATAGGACATTATAAATAAATATGGAAGGAAGCTTAAAGGTCACTGAGGTCAATCATCCCATTTTGCAATTGATAAAACTGAGGCAAAGATAGTTTAAGTCAGTTGACCAGGGTCCCACAATTAGTAAGTAACTCTAAATCTGATGTTCTATCTATTATATAATTGAATTGGGCTTCTGAAACATTAAGTGATATGCCCAGTCACAGAACTAATTATTTGTAGTTCTGATCTGGACCCAGGTAACTGATAAGGAAAATAAAAAATATTGCCTGAAAATGGAAGACTTTTCATGAAAAGATAAGAATTTTGATTCTCCTCTTATCTGACAACTCCTCAGTCTCTTCTGACTATTCTCATGGACTTTATGATCTCCAGAAACATAATTCTGTAAGACAATCAACTCTGAAAATCATACCTCTTCAGTATCCTTCCCTCCTTCCCTCTGGTCAGATGGGGCAGAATATGGACACTGGAAAACTATTCCCAGATCTTTCTTTTGTTTTTTTTTAACTATATTTAAAAAAAATTTTTTTGTTTGTTACATTAAAATTCACAGGTATCATCTTCCTTGCTTCCCCTCCTTGCACTAGGGAAGACATCATATGACAAAAAATATAGATAGAGAGAGAGATAGAGAGAGATATAGATAAGGAAAGATATCATTTGAAAAAATACAGAAAAGGGAAGGCATCATTTGACAAAAGAAAAACCTATATTACCTATCATCTATCTATTTATATACAGTCTTGTTTATTTCTATTTATCTTTCTATGGAGGTTGTTGAAATAGAATAGGAAATATATTGATTAAGAATTGATAAGATAAGAACTTTAGGAAAGGGGTCTCTGAGGCTGCAGGCAAAACAGAGTGCTGTACATGAGATCAGACATTGGAAGGAGGGAAACAGGCAAAGTTTTGACAGTTGGCCAGGGTTTCTGGGAGGACTCGTTGGCTTCTGGTGAAAACAGACAACTCAGATCTTGCTTTTTGCTGGATATAGGGAAGAGAGAACTCTAAACCATCTGAAGAGGTTTTTCTGCCTTCCTTACCATGAAAATTTGTCTTGGAGAATGAAGCTGTCATATCTGCTTTGTTGGAGAATAGTTTTGAGAGAAGAAAGATCAAAGGCCTGTTTGCCTGGATTCTGGGCCATCTCAGAGTTACCCTCTGGTCAGCTAGCCTCTGACATATTAGGCTGACTGACTCTGTGTTTACTTGGAGACATCCTTGACAATGTGAAGTTATTTTTAATAAGAATTATAGTTAGATTTTAGTCAGATAGCATTTGGGGGTTTTTTAGTAAGTGCTAAGCAGTTTAGAGTAACTTGAAGAGACAGAAGAGTTTGCTGTAAGGCAAACATAGGAAGGTGGGTGGATATAGTTCCCTTCTAGTGTTAAGGCTTTCCTTGTTACTAATTCTTATATTCATATCTGTTAAACATAAATAAATAGAATTTTATATAAATATACAGTCTCCAAGTAAGTTTCATACTGGCTTGGTGAAGTGAACTCACTCCTGGCTTTCCTTCAGAAGAGGAGAGTTGAAAGATACTCCTGTGAACATTAACAAAGTATTTTACCACAGCATCCTTCTCAATAACATCAATAATAATCTCCATATTTCAAGGTGAATATATATACAGAAGTTATTATTTAAGCAATATATCTCTTGCTGTAGGTAATGTTATCTTGATTCTACTTGTTTCACTTGCCATATGTAGTTTTTTTATGTTTTGTTTTAGTTTGTTTTTTTTAACACCTACTTGTCATTTCTTACAGTACATTAGTATTCCATTATAATCATATACCACAACTTGTTTAACCGTTCCCCAACTGATGGGCATCTCCCTAATTTCTAGATCATTCAATTTTTATTTAAAGAGAAATTCTAAAGCATTTGCCTCATTGTTTCCCATCTGGCTATTCTCCTGGACTAAAAACCCATCATTCTGCCAGATGAAATCAACTCACACCTCTTCAGATCATTTCCTGATCTGGCTGTAGGACTTCATCATGCCCCTTCAAAAAGCACTCTCCCCAATTCCCTTGACTTTTCCAGCTTCTGTAGTGTTGTTTTTCCCCATTAGATTTTAAACTCCTTAAAGGAAGAAACTGTCTTATCCCTTTTTATGTGTATCCTTGGTGCTTAGCACAGTGCCTAACACATGCTAATAAGTATTTATTGATTCTGACTCTGATTCTTTGCTGAATCATTATCATCCATATTTTAGATTTTATCTTTTATCTTTACTCAACTCTATGCAGCTAACTCTCACAACTATATATCCAGTTTTTATCTCTCTCTTGGGATCTAGCCCTGCATCACCAGCTGCTTTTTAGAGATTTCAAACTAAATATGACTATAAGCCACCTAAAACTTAACATGTATGAGACCAAACTCACCATCTTTCCCCATCTCCCTTCTCCCTTGTTCTGTACATAGCACCATTATCTACCCAGAGTTGCACACTGAAAGTCATAACTCCTCTCTTTCACTCCACATTATCATTTCAGTTTCCAAGTCTTATTGCTACCTCCACAACATCTCTCACATGGCAAATTCACAAAGATTGACCATGTACTAGGGCTTAGAAACATTGCAAAGATGGCAAATAAATCCAAAAAAGCAGAAATAATAAATGCAACCTTATCAGATCATAATGCAATAAAAATAGTTATTAGTAAGAATACATGGAGAGGCAAACCAATGGAAATTAAATAATATGGATCTCCAAAATAAGTTAGTAAAAGAACAAATCATAGAAACAATTAATAATTTCATTGAAGACAATGACAATGATGAGACTTCTTACCCAAATTTATAGGATACAGCCAAAGCAGTTCTAAGGGGAAAATTTATATCACTGAGTGTATATATTAACAACTTAGGGAGGGCAGAGGTTAATGAATTGGGCATGCAACTTAAAAAACTAGAAAATGAACAAATTAAAAATCCCTACATGAAAACTAAATTAGAAACACTAAAAATCAAAGGAGAAATTAATAAAATTGAAAGTAAAAGAACTATTGAATTAATAAATAAGACTAGAAGCTGGTATTTTGAAAAAAACAGATAAAATAGACAAAGTACTGGTCAATCTAATAAAAAAAAAGGATAGAAGAAAACCAAATTAATAATATCAAAGATGAAAAGGGAGACCTCACCTCTAATGAAGAGGAAATTAAGGCAATAATTAAAAATTATTTTTCCCAGTGATATGGCAATAAATATAGCAACCTAGGTGATAAGGATGAATATTTACAAAAATATAAATTGCCTAGATTAACAGCAGAAAAAATAGAATACTTAAATAATCCAATATCAGGAAAAGAAATTGAACAAGCCATCAAAGAATTCCCTAAGAAAAAATCGCCAGGGCCTGATGGATTCACAAGTGAATTCTATCAAACATTCAAAGAACAACTAATCCCAATACTATACAAATTATTTGACATAATAAACAAAGAAGGAGTCCTACCAAATTCCTTTTATGACACGAATATGGTATTGATTCCAAAGCCAGGCAGACCAAAAACAGAGAAAGAAAACTACAGACCAATCTCCCTAATGAACATAGATGCAAAAATCTTAAATAGAATACTAGCAAAAAGACTCCATTCTCTGCTCATTCAACTACCATCCTAGTCTAGGTCATGATCACTTGAATTACTGCAACAGCCTCCTATATTGTCTCCCTGCCTCAACTCTCTGTGTTTCTTATAGTTGCCAAAGTGATTTTCCCAAGACAGATCTTGGGAAGTCAACTATTCAATAAACTTCAGTGGCTCCCTATTATCTCTATTACTAAACACAGACTCCTCAGTTCGGCTTTTGTGGCCTTTTACAGCCTGACTCCAACTTACCTTTCTGGTCTTATTATGTTATTCCATTTCCTTCATTCTGGAGTCCAGGAAAACTAGCCTCACCCAAAACACTCCAGCTCCCATCTCCATGGTTTTTTCATGGTATTCCCTATGCCTGGAATATACCTTCTCCACCTTCACATATTAGAATCTATAGTTTTCTTCAAAGCTCAAAAACTTTCTATATGAAGCCTTTCCTGACATTTCCAGCCTTTCCCTCAAAAAAATTACATTGTGTTTATAAATTTTTGTATATAATTTGTATCACCTAGTACATGTACATATTATCCAGTAGAATGTAACTTCCTTCAGGGCAGTGGTTGGCACATAGAACATAATAAATACTTGCTATTTGGTTGACTAATTGACCAAACCTGGAGGCAATAAAAGTTTTTTTAACATACCCACTATGTACCAGGCTCCTTGCTAAGTGCTTTATTAATGTCTTCTCGTTTCATCCTCATGACAACTTTATAACATAGGTACTGTCATTTTCCTCAATTAAAGTTGAGGAAACTAAGGCAGACAGAGGGCAAGAACTTGCCCAGCGTCATTCCCAATCACATAAGTGTTTGAGGTCATATTTGAACTGAGATCTTGTCTCCAGGTTTATCACTCTCTCCAGTGTGGTAATTGACTGCCAAAAACAGGGCTGTTAGGAAGAATAAGGATATTTTGTGGAAAGATAATCAATTCATAGGATCATAATTTTATATTGGAAGAAATCTTAGAGGCCATTGAGCACAACTCCTTCATTTTATTGGTGAAGGAACTGTGAGAGAGTTTAAGTTACTAGCCCAGGTCACTACAGTTAGTATATGTGAAGTGAAATATGAACTAAGGTTTTCCTGATGCCAAGTCTAGCACACTATCAACTACACTATGCTGGCTCCCATTGTTTGTGTTGGATATGATGTATCCTAAATAAGAGAATAAAGATGAAAGAAAAGTCCATTGTTCTTTCCTTTATACCAGATCCTCTCCTTATCATTCCCCTGCTCAAATACCTTCAATGGCTCCCCTGTGAGTTTAAGTCTGAACTCCTTGCCCATATTTCTATTCAAGGTCTTCCATAACTTGCATTCATTCAATATCCCTTCAAGTAAGTCATTACTTCCTAATATAAACTTCCCATCTAGCCGATCACTATTCTGTCCAAAGCAATCAGTCTGCTAGCAGAACTTTAATGAGTGAGTTTACATAGCAGAGGGCATATTAAACAGCTATATTTAAACACAGCTTAGCTTCTGTCTATGTTTTGCCCTGGAGGCTAAAGAAAATGCCTTGAGAACTAGAATCCTTAAGGGGGTGATGATGCAGAGGAAGTCAGTAGGGTAGTTATATGGGCCAAAGATGCTATCTGCCTCTTGCCATTATAGGAATTGGTTAGAGGGGGGAAGACAGGCTTGGGAAAGGGGTACCATACAAATGAGACACCTGAGGCCAACAGATATTTAACATTCGGCAGGCTAGTGGAGGACTATATGGATGGTGATCCCCACAGGAAGGAAGTATAAGCCCTCCCTTACAGTGAGCCACTTAATGAGAAAGCTCATTGGCCTTTGTGCTAGTTACACTTCTGCCTCAAGACTGAATTGTCATTGCCATAAAGATGACTGTAAAATCGAGGTGGGTGTGCTGCTTCTGTCCATAACTAGTAGAAAATAGAATAAAATTTCATCATCTAATAATCTTATTAGTGCTATATTAGTTGATTATTAATAATTATTTCCTAACTCACCTTTCTACCTCCAGGTTTTTCTTTCAACAATCCATACTTCAAAATGCTGAGCAATCTATTTAAGATACTGCTCTAATTATGTCATTTCTCTAGTCAAAGAGCTTCAATTTTTACTAGTTTCCTATAAATAAAGCATAAATTCCTGTTCCTGGCATTTAAGCTTCACCACAGTTTGGCTCCCAATAATCTTTGCATCTTTATCTCATATTTAACCTCACCCCCAATCAGCTCATCCAAGTTTCAGACTAACCTGGCTACTGCTCTTTCCCTCATGGTTTTTGTCTTACCCCATTCTTTGTCTCTTTTTTCTAATACCACTTCCAACAGTTTGAGTCCCTGCCCTCAAGGGCTAAATTAGATGCTGAATCCTCCATGAAGTTTTCCTGATATCATAGATGAAAGTGATCTCTCTTCTCATTTTTTTTTTCAAAATTTCTCAAAACACTGAGTGGATGTCTCCTTTGTACTTATTTCACTTTCATATTTCATGGATCTTTCCTTCTATTAGATTAGAAGTTATTTAATACCAAAGTGTGTGAAACAACGATAAGGAATGCATCCTTTGGTTCCACAGGAATGCAAGGACTAGGACAATTCTCAAATGCTTTCATTGCCAGCATGACTTGGAATTTTGGAATTAAAATGTGACATTTGAGCAGGCTGCAGAATTCTGAAGGGAAAAAGAAAGAGATAGAGAGATCACAACCAGAGCCAACATATAGCTTTAACTTATTCCCTTATTATTGCTGGTGTTATATTTGTGATAGGTGACATTCCATGAGTTTTAGCTTCTGGGACATTTGAGCAGTGACCCCTTTCAGTGATGCATTGTGAGGTTAGACAGAAGCAAAGACTCTGGAGCAGAGCCAGGGAGCCCAGAGAGGATGATCTAGATTTTACATTGTCAGTGGAACAACCCTGGCATAGAAACCCAATGCCCTGTGCCAGACTTAGCTACAGTCAGAATGACTATAATAATTTTTTACATGGCAAGGCACCTGCTACCATAGGAAGTACAATAATTGATGGCTACCAGCCTCTCTCCCATCTACTACAATGTTCTTAATGGCAGGAGGTGAAAAGTATACAATAAGTAGATGAATGACCTGACTTCTGCTCACAAGTTAGTAGCATAAAGAGAACAAAATTTTCCAACCTAATTCCAACCTGATTCCAACCTAAAGGGACAAGGTTTGTCTTCATATTGAGCCTGAGAAGTATTTGGAATATGGTATGCTGTGGCATAAGCAGCAACTGGGTTGGTTTTACTATGCTTTTACTAATCTAATTAAACTATTATTTTACTCTAAACTTAATATTTTGCCTTTCTTTGCTAATCCAGTGCTTGGCACAGTGCCTGGCACTAAGTAGGTACTTAATAAATGTTTGCTAACTGACCAAAAAGGAAAACAAAACACTGAATCTGAAAAGAATGGGAGTAATTAGTAGGTGGGGGCTGTGTGAGATAAAAATGATGGCAAGTGCTGTACTCACTCAAATAAACAAAACCTGGAATCAGAAGGTAGGAGTAAAAAAGAGGCAGTTGTTTATTTTCTTCATGAAAGAGAGCACTTCAAGGATGGGCTAAGAAGTACTGACTAAGTAAGTAGCAAACAAGTAATATATACAAGTTCCCAATAAAAAGCTCCTCCTCCCTACCCTGTCAGACCCCACATGGGGCCCAGACCCACAATCCAAAGCACCTGTGACTGGTTTGCAACTTCTTCCAACCCAAATCAGATGAGGTACAGGAAACAACTGAGCTATTCATTGCCCTTTTTGTCCTTCATCAGTCTCCCTCCCAAGCATGTCCCTAAGTCTTCGATCAACAAAACATAACAAACTAGAATGCTCATTCTGAGAATAGCACACTCAATTCTGTTTCACACAGGGCAAAGCTCGAGAAGGAGATATCATGATTGATTGATAGCCCTGAATGTAACAGAAGAGTGCATATACAGGGTGACTAACAGTTACCCACCACATGGTCTTCACTGATGAAACATTTAATCCATGACACATCCAATATCTTCTACAAAGTAAGCCCTTTAAGTGTTTGTTGATCTGAATTGAATATATAGTATCAGTTTCATTTCACATTAAGTAGATACAGATTAATATTATGAGAAGCATGTTCAATAGAGTCAGGAGAAAAATGGGTTCAAATCTTACCTCTGACATTTCAGTTTAATAAGCATTCTTTAAGCCCCATCATGTGCAAAACATCATGCTAGGTGCTAGGAATACCAAAATAAAAACTGAATAGTTTCTGGTATCAAGGAAATTATATTCTAGTGAAGACAGACATTATGATAAGCAAATATGGGGAAATTTTGACAAGGAAAAATATTAATATTTTAACATGGAGATAGAGAGAAAGGAAAGCTTCACAGAGAAGATGGAGGGCTATAATGATTTTAAGAGGTAGAGATGAGGAAGGGTTGGTATTCCAAGCAGAGAATAATAGTTTGTGTGAATTCCTTAAGGCAGAGAGGATAGCCAGCAGCTACAAAGGATATTTGTTCAAAACTTGGTTTTACTACTTGCTGGTTAGGGAATATTGAACAAGTTTCTTCACTTGTCTGGACTTCTTTTTCCTCACCTGAAAACTAAGTATAGACGACCTTTAAAGGTCCCTTCCAGCTTTAAATCTATGATGTGTGATCCTATAAATTTCAACATCAAGAGGCTGCTAAGTATCCAATTTGGCCTGAATTGAAGTAATTGACTGGAATATGACAAGGCACCTCCCCTTCTCTTTTTTTTGTACCATTTGGAGATTATGAGTATGGGGAAATTGCATCTTATTTCAGGCTTTTTTCAATGGTTGTTTTTGCCAAACTGATTTTTTCTTTTAAAAAAAGACGGGAACAAAGTATGGCTTTGGGGTAGGGGATTATATTAGGAAATGTAGGGAAAATGATAAATTAAATTCTTTTAAAAAGAGAATTTAACAGTGGTTTGGGATTCTTAGGGGTAAAAACTGGGGTTAACTTATGATTTTATCTGTGTTCAGAAGGGTGAATAGGAGACAGGAATGGACAATAGGTGGGGACTTAACGAGCTGGGAAATTGGGTTTGGCAGTTTGGGAAATGGCATTTGACAGGATTCACTATTGGGCCTTAACTTCCACACAGGCCCACCTAGCCAGTGAGTCAGAGAAACTGTAAGTAAATGATATTGTCAAGAGGGCTTATAAACACAGTTTTAATTAAAAAGAAAACTATAGTCTAAAGAAGGGAAAAGGGGGTTCTATTCTACCTGAGCTAGAAACTATAGCAGGGCAGGGCACAATGGAGATCAGGAAGGAAGTGCAGAGTCCTGTCGCACTCCAGCAATGTTGTGGCTCTTCCAACACCACAGTCAGTACTCCTTCAGGTGGGTAGATCTGGGAGCTAAACCAGACCAAGTTAACCAATAACTCAGGTTGGGTTTAATAGTCTCAACCAAAAATCTCCCACAAGCAAATGACTGTCTTACTTCTGGATCCCAGGAAATCAGTACAAACTCCTCTTCCTCTAAGGTCTCCCGGGGGTCAGTTACAACTTGTCCCCAGCTTCCATGGAGTCCATCTCAGAGAGAGAAGCAACACTTCCTGCTTCCCATTTAGAATCCTTCAGCCCTACTTGCTAAGCCTCCTAAATAATAATTTATTAATCTTCCTCACAACAGGATCTAAATAAATAATTCTTGGATTTAGTTGAATCTGCTTTGCCTTGGTTAATTTCTTATTTACTTTAACTTTGAATATCTTGGCATTTGTGTGTGGGGTGGATCTTAGCTTATTTCAGGTTCTGCTCACCCTCTCTCTTTTAGCATAAGGCTTTTTCTCCTGATCTATTACTGTTAGTTTGGAATTGTATCCTGACCAGGGCCCTGCCTCCTCTGCAATATGTTTGTCTGTTGATGCTTTGCACATCCTGCTAGCCCCTTTATTCTAGCACCCTGATGACTAAATCCTGACAGCTGAACTCAGGTATTCTGCTTAGGAAATTAAGGAAAGCAAAAAATAAAGCAGAATGGTGTTGGGCTTTTTTCTTTTTTTTCCCAAGCTATACTTGGTGCTAACCACCATATGCCTAAGTTAACATATTTTCTTAAAAACATTAATTAAATTCTAACAGGGAATTTAAATGCCCAATTATAAGGAATTCAAGGTCTTGAGCAAACTATTCATTAAAACTGGAAGCATAAGCATTTGAGCTTCTCAGAAGAATATTCTGAATAAAACAAAAATCAGCTAGACATTTTATTCTCTAGCTATCTGATGAGAATGTATACGTATATCTTCCATGTCTTCAACATTCTTGTTCAAGCACGTCCAACTCTTCATGATCCCATGAACCGTCCTGTCCATGGAGTTTTCTTGGCAAAAATACTGGAGTTGTTGGCCATATCCTTCTGCAAGGAATTAAGGCAAACAGAGGTTAAGTGACTTGTCCAGGGTCACACAAATAGTAAGTTTTCAAGGTCAAATTTGAACTGAAGTCTTCCTGTCTCCAAAACCCAGCACTCTATCCACAAGTCACTTAGCTACCTCCTGTGACATTTCCTCTCTTCCAATATCTGGATAAAATTTATCTCCTCCACTCCCCTATCCTTTCTTCTACTATTAATTTGGTCATCTCCAGTTTTAAAGGTTGAGAGGCTGTAAAGAATGACACCTGCTTAAAAAGAAATCACTCACAGAGCACTAATCCAATTATTACTTCAATAGGATTTTACTACACATAGATTTGCCTTAGGCATTAGGAATCAATTTATCTGTAAGGAAGATTTTAAGTAATTCTTAAGATCCCGGTAATATCCTTTTGCATATCATGGCTTAAAAATAAAACCTTCTATAAGGTTCGCAAAATATCCCTTCCAACAACCTCTTTTAGGTAACACCACCCAAATTTCCACTTAGGTTGCTGGAAGGCAAGTTGAATATATGAGCAGAGGGAGGTGCCTTCTCATATCCAAGTTTGGTCATTATAATCTTAAAGTTATTTTTGTTTTTAATTTGTAATAATCTTCTAATTAGTCTTCTGCAATTTATACCCCCTCCTATTCATCACGCAGGACTATTTTGGATTTGATGGCCACTGAGGTGCCTTTTAGTTCTAAATCACATAATTCCCTGCAGAGTAAGTAAAAGTCCCTCCCTTGCTTGACTAACAGCAATAATTACATTATATATAGTTGACTAGAAAGAAACTTAATTACCAACTGGCATTCTGTTCAATTCCAGGACACTTGTCACCAGATAAGATTCTAGTTTCTTTCCACCCACCAAGAAAATGGAAAGTTTTTGAAAAGATTTTTCTCATAATCCACTAATACTACTCAGTAGGAGCCTTTGGTCTCCAAAGACAGAAGATTTAAAAGCAATCTCAAGAAGACAGTTGAAATGGGTAAGAAAAGACAAGATATGGGAGGCACAAAAAAGCACATGATTTTTTTTTTCCATCAAAAGACTTAAATAAACAGCAAGGTGGGAAAAGAAGGAAGGTACATAGTCTAACAAAAGGTTTTTCTATTCTAAGGTGATATTTGATCAAAAATTAAATTAAACATGACTGCTTTTGAAGTATACCACAGGTCACAGAAATCTTCTACAAACCTAGCTTGCAAATAGAGATATATATCTGAGTGCACGCATGGAAATTCTTTAAGGGAGTCAGAGTAAATATTAGTTAATATCACTCCAGAAATCAAAATAAACCAAAAATAAAATGAATATGACTCTCATGTTCCCATAAGTAATTCAGACATGGCTGATCACTATTAAGAAAATTAAACTACAAGTGATCTCTGGAACAACAAAATCACTGAGAATCAATGTTTTTCTGAATAGTTGTTTTTTAAGGAAAAGTGTATATTGAATCCTATTACATGGGTTCCTATTAAATGGATCTTTACCTGGATTACTTCCTTGAACCTGGCAAAGGGGCTTGTGGAGCTCATTGAAACTATGAGCTGTAGTGGGGCAGCTAGGTGGCTCAATGGATTGAGAGCCAAGCCTAGAGACAAGAGGTCCTAGATTCAAATTTGACCTCAGACACTTCCTAGCTGTGTGACCCTGGACAAGTCACTTAACCCACATTGCCTAGCCCTTACCACTCTTCTACCTTGGAAGCAATACAAAGTACTGATTCTAATGCAGAAAGTAAGGGTTTAAAAAAACAAAACTATGAGCTATACTATGTAGCGTTACCCAAGATAAACAGGTCATGATGAAGAATTATCACAAAAGATGATGCCCTGGAGAAAGAAATGGCAAACCACTCCATATCTTAGCCAAGAAAACTCCATGGATGGTATTAAAATGATCATAGTTTTGACACTGGAAGATGAACCCCGAGGGTGAGAAGTTGTCCAACTATATTATTGGGGAATAATAGAGGACAACTTCAAGAGGTTCAGAAAAAGTGAAGCAAGTGGGTCAAAGCTGAAATGAAGCTCAACTGTGGACATATAATTATAAGATCTATGAACCAAGATAAGCTGAATGGGGTCAAACAGGAAGAAAACAGAAAGATTAAACATTGATGTCTCAGGTGCCAGTGAACTTAAATGGACAGGAATGGGTGAATGTAATTCAGGTGATAATTGGCTACTGTGGGCAAGAATCCATTAGAAGAAATGGAATAACCCTCATAATCACTAAAAGGGCCAAGATGAAAATTGCAAAAATGATAGAATGATATATTTTCTAATCCAAGGCAAACATCACAGTAATACAAGTGTATGTTTGCTCAACTACTGGAGCCAAAATGTATGAGTTCTATGAAGTCTTACATCTTTTAGAAACAATGTATTAAAAAAAAAAAAAAGAAGAAGTCACATCCATCACAGGGAGTTGGAAGGATAAAGTAGGAAATCAAAAGATAATTTGAATAGCAGGCAAGTTTGATCTTGAAGTTCAAAATGAAGCAAGATTGAGACTAAAAGGGTTTGGGCATGATAACTTGCTTTTCATAGCAAACACGTTTCAATAAACTAAAAGGTGACTCTACACATCGACATCACCAGATGATCAATATAGAAATCAGGTTGATTATATACTTTCAAGCCAAAGTTGGAAAAGCTCAATATGGTCAGTTAAAACAAGTCCTGGAGCTAACTGTGACTCAGATCATGAGCTTTTTATTACAAAATTCAGGCTTAAATTGAAGTAGAGAAAATCATCAGCTTGTGTAGGCATGACCTAAATAACATCAATTATGAATATGAAAAACAAGCGACCAATAGATTTAAGGGAGTAGATCTGGTAGATAGAGTGCTTGAAGATTATAGACAGAATTTTACAGTATTATACAGGATGCAGCATCAACAACAACAAACATTCCAAAGAAAAAGAAGAGCAAGAAAGCAAAATGGTTCTCTGATGAGGCTTTACAAATACCTGAGGAAAGAAAGGGAAAGATATAACCAACTGAATGCAGAATTCCAGATAATAACAAGAAGTGATAAGGTTTGCTTAAATGAGCAATGTGGAGAAATAGAAAACAATAGAAAAGACAAGAGATGTCTTCAGAAAAGTTAGATATATCATAAGAATGTTTCATGCAAAAATGGGCATGATGATAAAAGACAAAAATGCTAGGGACATGAAGAGATTACAAAGTGGTAGCAAGAATACACAGAACTATTTAAGAAAGATCTTATCATCAATAATCATGATTGATATAGTTACCAGATATAGAGCCAGATACCTTGAAAAATGAAGCCAAGTGGGCCTTAGGAAGCATTGCTAACAATAAGGCTAATTGAAGTGATGGAATTCTAGCTGAGCTATGTAAAATCTTAAAAAATGATGCCAGTAAAGTACTGCACTCAATATGCCAGCAAATTTGGAAGATTCAACAGTGGCCACTGGAATGGAAAATATCAGTTTACATCCCAATCTTAAAGAAGGTCAAGGCCAAGGAATGTTCAAATTGCTAAATGATTATGCTTATTTCATATGCCAGCAAAATTATACTTAGCATTCAGTACTATCTAGGCTTCAGCAATATATGAATCAAGAATTAGCAGAAGAGCAGACTGGTTTTAAAAGAGGCAGAGGAACTAAAAACCAAATTGCCAACATTCACTGGATTTGGAGAAAGCAAGAGTCTTCCAGAAAAATATCTAGTTCTATTTGTTTCATCAACTACAATAAAGCCTTTTACTGTGTGGATGCCAACAAAATGTGTCAAGTGCTCAAAAAGATGGAGTATAAAATCATATTACTTGTCTCCAGAGGAACTTGTATGTGGGTAAAAATGCAACACTTAGAATTAAACATGGTACAATTGATTAGTTTAAGATGGAAAAGGGAAAGGCGAGACTACATATTGTCACCTTAGTATGCAGAGTACATCATGTGAAATGCCATGTTAGAGAAATCAAAAGCCAGAATCAGTGTTATTGGAAGAAATATCAATGAATTCATATATGCAGATGACATTGCTCTGATGGCAGAAATTGAAGAATTAAGAACCCTCTTGATGATGGTTAAAAAAAAAAAAGGAGAGTGTAAAAACTGGCTTGCACATCAAAAAATACAAAATCTTAGTAACTGATCAAACTACTCCTTGAAAAACAGGGGGAGAAGAAATGGTAACTACATCATGTTTTATATTCTTGAGCTCCAAGATCGTTGCAGATGGTGAGTATAGCCATGAAATTAAAAGCTGCTTATTCTTTGGAAGGAAAGCTATAGGAAATCTGGACAGCATACTAAAAAGCAGAGACATCACCTTGCCAACAAAAGTTCATATTGTCAAAGCTATAATTTTTCCAGTAGCTATGAATGACTGTGAGAACTGGACTAAAAGGAAAGCTGAGTTTCACAGAATCAATACTTTTGAACTGTGATGGTAGAGAAGATTTTTGAGAATCCATTGTGAGGGGGACAGGGTCACAAACAGTGGACCCTGGTGAGCCTGAGGTTTCAATGACTGGTGTTTACTTTCCAAGACATCTCAGATGAGATAAAGTGAATGACCTGGTGAGTCTGAGAGTGAGTGAATCAGAGAAGTTAGCTTGCAGACCTCAGGACTGAGCAGCCTAATGACTGACAGGGGAGGTAGGAGGAGCTTTACATTGGGAACTAGTATATATTGCCTGTTTGCTGCCTAGTCACTTGGCACTTCTTGGCCCAACATTAAAGTGCTCTCTTTCATGAAGGGAAGGAATAAACAATTGTCTCTTTTCACTCCTGCCTTCTGATTTCGGGTTTTGTTTAGTTGAGCCAGTGGGGCACTTGTGCTCACAGAGCTGAGTGGGATACTTGTCATCATTTTTATCTCACACAGGCTGAAGACAGGAAAGATTGAAAAGAAAAATGAAAAGCAGAGAATTGTTTGGATAGTCAGGGAAGCAGCAAACATGAGCTTGGATGGACTGTAGGAGATAGTGAAAAATAGAAGGGCCAGGCATGCCCTTCTATTTCATGGAGTCATGCAGTTCATGGAGCCATGAAGAGTCACACACGACTGTAGGACTGAACAACAAAAATTAAATGACTAGAAAAGAATCCCTAGGGAAACTGGGAAGAAAATGGACAAAAGATACAGATAAATCAGACTTAAAATGTATACATAGATTTTAAACTAGAAGGCATCTTAAAGATCATCTAATACAATTCCCTCTTTTAAAAGATGAGAAACCTAAGACCCTTAGAGGTGAGATAACTTTCCTCAAGTCTCACAGGTAGTCAGGAAAAGAGCCAAGATTTAAACACAGAATCAAATCTAGTGACTTTTCTAAAACTAGTGCCTGTTTCTACAATTAAATGAGAATACAAAAGTTGCAGAGTAAAAGACATCTCAGACATAGAGGGACCCCTCAAATAAGAAGAAAAAAGTATGGAAATTTTTAAAAGAAAGTCAAGGACAAAGAGCTAACAATGAATCATTTTATTTTTTTTTAACTCTTCCATCTTAGAATCAATACTACTGGTTCTAAGGCAGAAGAGTGGTAAGGGCCAGACAATGGGGGATTAAGTGACTTGCCCAGGGTCACATATCTAGGAAATGTCTGAGGCCAGATTTGAACCTAGGACCTCCTGTTTCCAGGCCTGAATCTCTATCCACTGAGCCACCCAGCTGCCTTCCCATTATTTTAAACCTTATTAGAGTCATACAGATATTCTAGATCCCATAAAAGAATTCCAATAATGATGGAATACCCAAGAGAAAAAAAGAAAAGGCAAAAAAAAGTAATTTCCCAAATTTTTAATATTTAACATTGAGTAGGCTATTAGAAGAAAGATTCATATAGAAAATTAATGTTGAATTGGGATAGCTTTTTTTTTTTAATGATTTTCTCTTTTGTGACCCCGGAGAAAATCTCATTCTAAGCTATAAACAGTTTCTCTCTCCAAGGCTATGAAAATGGCTTTGGTATTCCCTTTTGTTGAGATCTTTCCAGATGATAATAGGATTAGAGGCAGGTCCAAGCCGCCACTTGACTCACTTGAAAGTTTAAATTAAGTCAGCAAACCCTAGCCACCATTCCCTAAGCAGCTATGTTGACCTATCCATATGGTGGGGAGAAAGAGACTTTTCCTCATCTTGGAGCTGGGGTCTCTAGTTCCACCTTCTCAGTGATGATTTTCCATTCAGAGATGTCTTGGAGAGGGACTGACTGGGGTGATATCACAAGGGGTATATAATGGCCTATGCAAGAAGAAATCATTCTCTCTGGCCAGGCAGGCTTATTTGGCTCAAGCTCTTTTGTTCTACTATCATTCCTTGACATCCTTTCAGATTATGGAAGGAAGCTACTGTCTAGTTTAGTTTGTCTTGAGCAGTCACTAATAAATAATTCTAAAATTAAGAAATACTGCCTCTCAAGAATTTCAGTGGTTGCACCTACTGTTTATGGAACTACAAATAAATTCAACTTGAGTTCAAATATGGATTTTAGATATTCACTATGTAACACTGGACAAGTAACTTTAATCTCTGCCTGTCTCAGGTTACCTCAACTGTAAAGTGGGGATATAATAGCAACTGTTCACTGAGGTTGTTTGTAAGGATAAACTGAGGTAATATTTTAAAAGTTCTTGGCAAGGGCAGACATAATAAATGCTTGTTCCCTTCTTTTTATACTGGAAAAAATAATTTGGAATTATAGAAGAAAATTCACTAATTTGTATTCTTTTCCTAGAGAAATCCTAGTCTTGTACCTCAAGAACTACAAAGACAGAAAGATTTAGCACTTAATAAATAGGCACTTAATAAATATTTGTTGATCAATTGATACTTCTGGGGCATCAAAAAACTAGAAACAGGTATATAGGTTAAGATGGCGGCAGAGTAAGAAGCAGCTCTTAACCTCTCCTGACCGAAACACACAAAACTCCTCAAGGGGACATAAAAACAAGTCCAGACGAACGGAGGAACCCCACAACAGGGCACAGCGTGGAAGGTACGTGGAATCGAGACA
>NC_058133.1:308039647-308177369 GCF_016433145.1 Gracilinanus agilis
AAAAGATGGAAGGAAGGAAGGAAGGAAGGAAGGAAGGGAGGGAGGAAGGAAGGAAGGGAGGAAGGGAGGAAGGAAGGAAGGGAGGAAGGGAGGAAGGAAGGAAGGAAGGGAGGAAGGGAGGAAGGAAGAAAAGGCAACTTAATGTAGTAGAAAGAAACCTAGAATCAAGAGACCTGGGTCTAAATCCTATCTGTGATTCTGTGTGATAATAGTCAAAAGAATAAGCATTTAAATGACACCAATTGCATACCAGGTATGGTGGAAAGTTTCTAAGCTATCAAATCTTAAAACAGCACTAAGACTTTGGGAACATATTTTATACATGGCAGTAGTGCATAGTGCACACAGTGGTTAGCACATAGGAAGGGACTTAATAAAAAAAAAATGCTTATTCTTTCATCTTCACAGCAATTCCCTCAGTTCTTCCTTTCTGTAGGAGAGATTTTTCCTTTAGAACCAAGCTAGAGAAAAAAGGAAAAGAAAATTATAAAGGCCCCATCTCAAATACCAGTCCAGCTAGTGACCTACCTCCTGTCACTCTTATAATGCAGAGGGATATGAGTATATATTTTTGGTTTGGTTTTTTTTTTCCTGCGCTAGACTGTTGCACAAATGAACTAGTACTTCTCAGTTTCAGCTCAGGACCCCCAACCAGTGTGTTGTTGGCAAAATGTCATCACAGTTTTAAGCCTTTGCAAATATTCCTCTACACTATATTTGAACAATGGCATACATAGCTTTACAATGTTAAAGGATGTTTTTGTTTGGTTTTTTGTTTCTAATCATAGTAGAGGATTAAAGATACAAAACAAAAATGTACCAAACTTTTAATGAATAGCTAAGTGTCCCACCCTGGGAAACTTCCTCTCAGAAATCTGAGAAGAAAAGAAATAACAAATCACCATCTTCTGATTAGGTTTTGGTAAAACAAGATCAACATTAAATTTTTCTGAGTATAATCTGCCACAAAACTCCTGATCTTGGAGTCTACCACTGATGAACTTGTGGTATGGATTCATGCTCCCACTTCAACGGGATTGTTTGACTTCCCCAGCTCCTCGAGCTCTGCTAATGCCTTTCCCACATTCCCTTAGGATGGATGATCAGGCAAAGCTTGTCAGTCAAAGTCTAGCCTCAGTCACATTCTACCACAAACCAGCAGGCATTCCTCTCCAATAGACTGAGCCCCTTGGCAAAACCAAGACACACTGATGAAATCATTTCATGTCTTTATTATTGATGATTGTCTTTATTAAATTCTGTGAAAATGTGTTTTTTTAAAGTTAGACTCTAGTATAATCTAAAATTTGTATAACTCCAAGATTTTTAACAAAAAGCAAACATTTAGAATCAAATTCCAGAGAAGTTCCTGGTGTTTTAACAATGGCTTTTAAAATTAGAAATAATTAAATTCTAACTGCAAAGTGCAAAGATAAGGAAAAGGGCCTTTTCTTTCTTTACAGATGGAAAATTACACCTCTATGACTGGAAAAAGACATTCAAGCTTAGTTACATTTGCAATTGTATAGATTCTACAATGATTTTTTATCAGCATCTACTGTGTCCATGTTAGCAACCTTCCCAATTGACCAAACAATTGTTACTAGTTAAGTCTTTATAAAAAATATTCAAAGTAAAGACGAAACAATTGGGAGAAAAGCAGTACTCCTGGAAAGGAAACAAAGAAATCTTGGTAGTAGAGCTGGCACCTGAACTGAATTTTGAAAGAAAATAGGAATTCTATGAGGCAGAGTTGAAGAGGAAACATGTTCTGAGATGCTTGATACACTGGAAAGAACACTGACTTTGGAGTCATAGGACTTGGGCTTAGATTTGCGTCTTTCACTTCTCTTGTGTGACAATGGACAAATTATTTGATCTCTTGAGTTATCAGTTTCCTCATCTGTAAAATGAGGTTTCCATTTCCAAAATAAGGTTCCATTCAGCTTTAAATCTATTATCAAATAGAAATAAGAGAAGAAATCTCATGTTTGACACTCTATTCCATGCAATTCCTTCCTGTCTTGTTATACAGGGTGGTATGGTGCTTCTGTAAGATGGGCCTGACGAGCTGGCCCAAGATCCTTATGTGGTGAATGGATCTAGGCTGAGTGAGGATAGGGATGCCTGGGTGGCCACCAAAATGTGCTGATAACCACCAGGGCTTATGAATGTTCAGCTCAGCTAAGCACTTGCCCCCACAAACAGTGCCCAACCCACATTTATCAAGTGAGAAGCTGTATATTGTTCACACTGCTCCTCTTGTTATTTGGCTTGGGGTTAGGTTTGAGGATAAAGTTTTATAGTAAGGTTAGTTGTTGGTATTGAGTTGGATAAGGCTGAATGATTGCAATTTAGGTAAATTCCCCTTTCCCCTTTGGCTGTAATTATTCACTTGCTCTTGGAAAGACATCAGTCTTCACTTGAGATATATTTCAAAGGGTTTAATGCTATAATTCAAAGGGGTAGGATTCAGGATAAGAAAAGTGGTGTTGGGGGTGGCTATGCTAAAACCTATGGGAATTAGATTAGGCTAATCACTAAGTAACAAGTTAGTAGCCAGCTGGAGAGGCTTCTCTCCCTCCCAGACCCTGGTCAGATCCAACCATGGTCTAGAGTAGACCAAGTGAAAGGAAGGGCTTGTGAGATTCTTCTTGATAGCAGGTGTTGATGTTTTTCCCTCAGCCTTGTTCAGTAATAGGTCAATTGATATTATGAGACAATCAGGTACAGGTGCTGGATATGCAGGTCTACCCACCCTTAACCACCCACGAGCCCCAGACCCAGAAGTCTTCTGTCCCTGGGCTTTTATAGTGATGGTCTCAACTGTCTTTTGCCCCTGTCTCATGCCATCTGGGTAAATTCCAAATTCTATAACCAACTATCTGTCACTCAAGCTGATCTCCAGCTTCTTCCCAGAAGTTACCTATTACAGCCTACAGGGGACAGAGAGTCATCATTCCATCCTGCTTCTGCTGTTTATCTCCCACACTGTCCTATCTGCAAGGGGTAGTCAAAAATTGGCATTCTATAAGCTCCCCTGACTAGTATCCTCTCTGAAGTGCCTAAAACCCTGAGAGGATTTCACTCTGAAGCCAAACCCTAAGTGATGTTAATTAGCCCACCAGATTTCATTCATCAATGATTAATGTAAGGATGGGACTTGTGCAAGGGGGATGGAACCATCAGCAACTGCCTTCTTCTAGCTAGCTGGCTCACCAAAACTATAATAATAAAGGAGCCAGTTAGGGATGTTTGATAGAAGGGAGATAGAAAAAGTCTATGTGGTAAGTCTCTCTTCCAAGACTCCCCTGGGGCCGAATATACACTGAGAGACTTTAAGGAAGTAAAACCCTGGAACTGGTTGACCTGGATGGTCATGCTGCCCCACAGGAGTTGGGGGCAAGGCTTCCCTATAAGAGGAGGTAAGTGATACCCCAATCCAATCCTGAATAAGGACAGGGATCACACAAACCTCCCCCCAATCAGTTAATTTCACAGCAGGTGGTCTGGCTTCAAGATGGAGGCAGCCAGACCAAGCTATGGTTCCCCTATCCCTTGTCTCTCAGGCACACTGGAAAGCTATCTGACTAGTGATGGCTTTTTATTATTTGCAAATCAGGGACTGGGGAAAGGGGTGAAGGGCAGAGGGATTTGGGGATGCCCTCTTCGCTATTCCTATGGGGTCTGTCACTTAGGTGGGAACTCTAGTGGTTCCAACTCCTAAGCTTCTCCCTTCATCCCTTCTTCTTCTATTTCTATATCTATTTTTTCTGTTTCTATCCTTTTCTATAATTGTAAGATTTGACTGAAGGGTCTCTCAGCAAGTTTGGGTAGTGGGTGAAGGAAACTAAGAGATTGCTCCCAAAATGGAGTCCAAAAAATTAGCTGACTTGATGGTTGAAATCTTGATGTGTGAGTTGTGATGAAATGGCTTTGATCAGGGAATCAGGGTTTCAATTTCCAAAGAAAGATCCTCAGGAAGCCCTCAGGACTGAATCCAAGCTGGGTTGTTCTCCTACTCCCTCTTCCCAGTCTTCTGCCCAAAGACTTCTCCTCTCTCCTCTTCCTTGGAATCCTCTGCTGGTCTTAACTGTCAGCAACTCTCAGCAACTGTCTCCTTTGGTCCCATCCCCTTTGCCCAAATTCCATTGTTACATTAACAAACTCCCATTTGGCCATATCCTCTCACCTACTGCTTCTATATTGTCAGTTGTCATTATTCAAATCCTATTCTCTATTCTCACTGCCACTCCTTTATCCTCATCTATCTCAACTTAATCCCTCATTCGTATAGCATTCTAAAACTACATACCCCTTCTACCGTGCTATGTGGAGTACATGCTCAATAGATAAAAATTTGGGGGAGGGGGGCAGCTGGGTAGCTCAGTAGATTGAGAGTCAGGCCTAGAGACAGGAAGTCCTAGGTTCAAATCCGGCCTCAGACGCTTCCCAGCGTCAAGTGACTGGGCAAGTCACTTGACCCCCATTGCCCACTCTTACCACTCTTCCACCTATGAGCCAATACACAGTTAAGGGTTTAAAAAAATTTTTTTTTAAAAGATAACAAATTTGCTTTCATCTTAAATCATTTCCTTTGTTTATTCCTTCCAGTTTCTGGTTCTCACTGAGACGTGATTCTATTCTGATGATATGATCTCCTTGGCCATCCCTTCTTGCATTGTTTGCATTTTCAAGATTACTCCCTGGTCATTGTGGGAGAGTTGTAATAATCCTTGTTTGTCACTGACACTTCCATATCTACTCTCTACTCCATCACTTTGAGGGTCATTCAGTTCATATCTACCATATATAATCAAGATCCTGGTAGTTATCAATTAACCTTCAAGAAACTTCCCTTCTTTCATTAATAACTATAGTGCTTGGCTCACAATCCTCTCTGTCTCAACTCATTTTCTCATATTAGGGGATTTCAGCACACATATTGATATTCCTTTACACACTCTAACCTCCCAGTTCCTGAGCTTACTCATTTCTCATTACCTACTCCTCCCTCTCACCTCAACAACATAGAAACATGATCATACCTTTGACCTTGCCAATAACCCATAAATTGACCACTCCCATGTTTGTGAACTCTGAAATTCCCTTATCTCTAGACATTCTTCCTCTGCTTCTGCCTTACAATCTCAAACCCTATTCTTTGTCCTTTATCTGATCTCCAAACTCTCTACCCCTTAATTCTTTCTCACTTCATCCTCCTTGCCCAGGCTACATTCAACCATCTTCCCTATCTTGCATCCCTGGTGAGCCAGTTCAACTCTACACTATCCTTTTGAATCCCTTGACTTCCCCCCACCCCACCCATTATCCTACAGTTGATTTAGTCCCACCAAGGGCAATAATCTTAAATTTTGGATTATTCCCATCATTCTTGCCTTCACTCCTGCTCACATGCTAACTAATAAATTAGTGAAAATCATAAAATTGTGCTTACTGGGTCTACTACCAATTCAAGTTATATAATCTCCTTTGGTCTCCTACAACATATAGTAAGGCAATCTTTTTATGCCACCCTAATTGGCTTATTACCCCACTCACTCCAGAATTATTGCTACTTCTCCAAACTTTGTATAATTCCTCAGTCCTCTCAAGGATCACCTTCCCACCTACCCTCTCAGCTAAAAACCTTGCTTCATCTTCCACTGAAAAGACTGAAGCCATTTATTGAGTGCTCCCTCCTGTTTTCCTCTCCTCCTCATCTCATATCAAACAGATGCCTTCTGCCATTATCTCTACCTTTGCCTATCTCACATGAAGAGCTGGCCCTTCAAAGGGCAAAATCCTCTACATGTTCAAATGATTTCTTTCTACCTTGTCTTTTCTATTCCACTTTATCCTACATTATCTATCATTCCAACAATCTTATCTTCAATCTCTCCCTATTTACTGGATGCTAACCTACTCCCATGCAAACATTCATATCTTTCCTATTCTAAAAAAAAAAAAAAATTTCTCCCTCAGTCCACAATAGTTATTTTCCCAGATCTTTCCTACCTTTTGCAGCTAAATTCCTTGATTGATGCTTCCATTTCCTTTCATTTCAGTCTTTCCTTAATGCTATATCCTGACTTCTGATTTCATCATTCAAATGAACCTGCTATTTTCAGAACTTACCAGTTATCTCTTACTTTCAAAATCTAATGACTTTTTATTAGTTCTCATCTTTCTTGATTACTCTGTGGCCTATGATATGGTCAGACATCCTTTTTAATACTCTCTGGTTTTCATGACATTACTTGTAACATGTATGTCCTTATGTGGGATGAACTGCCTCACAGAATTCCACAGTACCCCCCAGAACTCCAGGAGAGGGACAGTTGGGGCAGTTAAGAATGTGGGTATAAGAGCAGGACACCCAATTTGACAAGGACACTCTTTGGGATAGTTTGGTGACTTGAGAGGGGTAAGATTTTACTTCTCTGCTAGCTTATCTCTGACCTCAGGGAGCAGGGTGATTCTTTGCTGTTTACTCTATACAGATAAAACCAGGCTGTGAGCACAGTGAAAATACCTACAGACAGTATCCCAGCTAATCTCTAAACAATATAGATCTACAATCAAGATTACCTTCCCCATCTTAAACTTGATAACATTAGATTTAAGAGAAAGTTTAGTTTGTGAGGGAGTTAGGGGAATAAGTTATCAGAGGCATTCCCCTCTGGGGGACTGCTATTTCTGTCAATTTCCTGAAGATACTAGATAGTTTACCTCACCCTCCATCCTAGAAATTGTCCCTCCTTCCCTGTTTTCCTAAATTAATAAATCCCTTCCCTTGTTAAGTTTGTGAGTTGTGTGAAGTTAATATTTATAGACTTTACCAACCCAAACCATAAATTACTAAAGTCAAATCTTCATCTAGGCAAGCTCTAAGCATAGTTGTGATCCAGAGGGCAAGATAGTTGTTTGAAGTCATCCTGAGCACTTTATCTACTTTGGGCTTTGGGAATAATCTTCCTATGGTGGAAGCTGCTAATTTCTGTGGGATAATTCCTTATCTGTCAACTGATTTAGCCCTGGAATAGTCAAGTCCAAATAGTCTCCATTCTTGGTCTTTAAGGGTTTCTGTTATAACTGTTATTCTAGAGCAACTACCCAGGATGGGGAGGAGAAAGAATTCTATCCACTCACACCACTCCCCCCTTCTTGTGCTAGCAGCTTGATTCTTGCTGTGACTCCTTTACTCACCATTGCCAACTGGATCCATCTTTACATACTGTATCCTGGTTCTCCTCTTACTTATCCTAATATTCCTATTCAGTCTCCTTTACTTGATTTTCATCCAGGTCATACCCACTATCTTGGTCTCTAAGGGTCCTGTCTTGGGGCCATTTTTCTCCTGCTATACTTTCATTTTTGGTCTCAATAGCTTCCATGCTTTACATTATTATCTTTATGCTAATTACTCTCAAATCTACTTATCCAGATCTGATCTTTCTGCTGACCTATAGTTTTGCATCTCTAAGCTTTAAACATCTTGAATTACTTATCCTATCCACATCTTAAATTTAGCACTGGGGCAGCTGGGTAGCTCAGTGGAGTGAGAGTCAGGCCTAGAGACAGGAGGTCCTAGGTTCAAACCCGGCCTCAGCTACTTCCCAGCTGTGTGACCCTGGGCAAGTCACTTGATCCCCATTGCCCACCCTTACCACTCTTCCACCTATGAGACAATACACAGAAATTAAGGGTTTATAAAAAAAAATTAATAAAAACCCAACATTTTAAATTTAGCACAGCCAACACTCAACTTGTCTTTCTGCCTAAGCCTTTCCATCTTCCTAACTTTCCTATAACTGTCAAGGGCACCACCATCCTCTTAGTCACCAAAGCTCACAATTTAGGTGACATCCTCAACTCATCACTCATTTTCACACTCTCTAGCCAATCATTTACCAAGCTCTATCAATTCTACCTTCAAAACATTTCTTGTATACCCTTCCCTCTCTTCTCTGACACTGCTACCACCTATGTAAAGGTTTTCATCACCTTGTGTTCTGCTTGGTCTCCTTGATATAAATCCCTCCATGCCTGTCCAATTTGCATTCAACTGTCACACTTACTTGCGTAATGTGTAGATTTGACCATATCGCCCCCTTTCCAGTTCAGACTTAGAGAGAAAAGTCTACTAAGCTAAGAGACTTGAGGCAGGAAGATCAAATAAGAGGCTGTTTCAGTAAACTAGGTGGAAGGTGATAAATTTCTAAAGGGTAGTTACCATGTGAGTAGAAGGAAGGATGGAAGATGTAGCAGATGAAATAATAAACTTGGAAAGTTATTGAACAAAGGAGTAGGGGAAGAGGAGGAAGATTGAAGAGAGACAAGAGAAGCCTTGTAAGGTTTCATACAAACATAACTAAATGGATGAGAGAAATGGGAATGCTAGAAAAGGAGAATGCTTAGGAGAGATTATGGTTTCTCTATTAGATATATTGAGTTTAAGATTCCCCAGGTAGAAACAGTTAGAAATGAGGAACATTAAGTTGGTAATGTGGGACTGAAGCACATGGAAGTAAGGATCCAAAAATAAAAATAAAAAAGGATTTCAAAGAAAAAGTATAGAAGAAGCTAGACTGCCGACCTCTACCACTGGGATCCAACACATAAATTGTCTGAGGAAATAGCCCCTATTGAGTTTTAAATTTAGCCAGAAGATAGAGTCTTGTCTTTGGATACATAGTGTGAAAGTTCCCAGATGAATTGAGATAGTTCCCAACTTCAAAAGGATTATACATTCCCATTAAATATTTAGGATTTCTAAAAGACTAAAGAGTACTCTTCTAGGGGTTGGAGGGAGCCAATCAGATCACTTTTGATTACCTATGGATAAATGGTTATAGAAAACCCAAGATCTTGATGAATATTAATGCTATGGTCAAGCTGACTTTAGACCACCTGACTATATCTCTTGTTGCATTCCTTTCCATTTCCTGGGTCTGAGAGGTGAATGTTTTTTAATATATCATTATAATTCTTTAATATTTGCTTTCTGACATTTTGCAATCCATGCTCTTTCTCCTTATCATACAATATGTATTTCCAGATTTGTCATACTGAGAAAGAAGACATATATTATCTACACTAAAGAAAAGTTCATGGAGGAAATAAAGTAAAGAATGGTATGTTTCAATTTGCATTCAGACTCCATCTGTTATTTCTCTGGCAGTGGACATCTTTTTTTTTTTTGCCATTAGTCTCTTGAAGTTGTCCCTGATCCTTGCCTTATTGATAATAGGCAAGTCATTCAGTTGACTATCATACATTATTCTTGTTACTATGTACACTGTTCTTCTATTTCTGCTAACTTCACTTTGCATCACTTTATGTAATTCTTTCCAGGTTTTGTGTGTGTGTGTGTGTGTGTGTGTGTGTGTGTGTGTGTGTGTGTGTGTGTGTGATCTTGTTTCTCATTTCTTGTGACACAATAGTATTCCATTACAAGCATATACCACAACTTGTTCAACAATCCCCAATTGATGGACATCCCTTCAATTTCCAGTTCTTTGCTACCACAAAAAGAGCTGCTATAAATATATTTGTACAGATAGGTTCTTTCCCCCTATCTTTAATCTCTTTGGGATACACAACTAATAGTGGTTTTGCTAGGTCAAAGGGCATGCACAATTTGATGGTACTTTGGGAATGGTTCCAGATTACTCCCAGAATTACTGTATCAGTTTACAGCTCTGCCAGCAGTGTATTATTATCCTGATTTTTCTACGTTCCTTCTAACATTTATCATTTCCCCTTATTGTCATGTTAGCCAGTCTGATAGGTGTGAGGTGGTACCTCAGAGTTATTTAAATTTGCATTTCTCTAATCAATGGTGATTTGTAGAATTTTATCATATGACTAAAGATAATTTTTAATTTCTTCATCTGAGAAATTGCCTATTCATCTCTTTTTTTCTTTTTCCCCCTTTTTTTTATTTAGAATATTTTTCCATAGTTAGATGAATCATGTTCTTTCCCTCCCCTTCTCCCATCCTCCTCCATAGCCAACAAGCAATTCCATTGGGTTTTAAATGTATCATTGATCATGGCCCATTTCCATATTGTCAATATTTGCACTAGGGTGATTGTTTAGAATCTACATCCCCAATCATATCCCCATCAAACTATGGATCACGTATTTTCCTAATGCATTTGTTTCCACAGTTCTTTCTCTGGATGTGGATGGTGTTCTTTTTATAAGTTCCTCTGTGTTGTCCTGAGTCATTGCATTGCTGCCTAGTCATATCCTTTGACCATTTGTCAGCTGGGAAATGCTTTGTATTCTTATAAATTTGACTCGGTTTCTCTATATATTTGAGAAATGAAGGCTCTGTCAGAGAGACTTGCTATAAAAGTTTGTTCCCACTTTGTCATAAGATCTATTTCTATAGTGTGGATATCATTTCCACTTTGTGCCAATTCTGAAGAAAGTAGGGTTTAAGCATTTTTCTTTCCACTGTATTGATTCTTACATGCCCCTTCATGTAAGATCATTTACCCCCAACTTTCTCTCTTTTTTCCTGTTTCACAGTGTATTACTCTTTCTTATCTCTTTATTTTGTTTGAATATCATCCTTTCATATGGAACATACTCAGCTCTTTCTATATATGTTTCTATTCATTCCTCTAATAAGGGTAAAGTTCGTAAGTATGTTCAGTACCTTAAATATCACTCATAGATATCTTTTTTTTAAACCCTAACCTTCCATCTTAGAATCAACTCTGTGTAGTGGTTATAAGGCAGAAGAGCGGTAAGGGCTAAGCAATGGGAGATTAAGTGATTTGCCCAGGATAACACAGCTAGGAAGTGTCTGAAGCCAGATTTGGGACCTCCTGTCTCTAGGCCTGGCTCTCATCTCCTGAGCCACCCAGTTGCCCCTTACTCTTAGATATCTTAAGCAAGTTAGTTATCATCTTCTTACTAGTAATGTAATCAGTTTAACCCCATCGTTTCCCATAGTACCTCAAATTATCTTAAGAATCTTAAATATCTCTTGTATCGCTGGTTTAAATTAGGAAATATTTGGGAAATTATCAGCATAATTGATCATATAAATAACCAAAATAACAGAAATCACATGATTATCTCAAGAGAAGCAGAAAAAGCCTTTGACAAAATACAACACCAATTCTTATTGAAAACACTAGAAAACATAGGAATAAAAGAGCCTTTTCTTAAAATAAGTAGTAATTATTTAAAACCTTCAGCAAGTATCATCTGCAATGCCTATAAGTTAGAAGCCTTTCCAATAAGATCAGGAATGTCCATTATCACCAGTATTGTTTAATGTTGTACTAGAAATGCTAGCTTTAGCAATTAGGGAAGAAAAAGAAAATGAAAGAATTAAAGTAGACAATGAGGAAACTAAACTATTACTCTTTGCAGATGATATGATGGGATACGTAGAGAATCCTAGAAAATCAATTAAAAAACTAGTTGAAAAAATTAATAACTTTAGCAAAAGTGGCAAGATACAAAATAAACCCACATAAATCATCAGCATTTTAATATATTTCCAACAAAGCTCAGCAGCAAGTGTTAGAAAGAGAAACTTCATTTAAAATCACTCTAAACAATATAAAATATCTGGGAATCTATTTGCCAAGGCAAATGTAGGAATTATATGAACACAATTACAAAACTTTTCACACGAAGTTAGATCTAAACAAGTGGAAAAATATTAATTGCTCATGGGTAGGCTGAGCTAATATAATAAAAATGTCAATCCTACCTAAATTAATTTGCTTATTTAGTGTTGTATCAAACTACCAAAAAATGATTTTATAGAACTAGAAAAAATAATAAAATTCATCTAGAAGAACAAAAGATCAAGAATATCAAGGGAACTAATGGAAAAAAATGTGAAATATGGTGGCCTAATGGTGCCAGATCTTAAACTGTAATATAAAGTAGTAATCATTAAAACAATCTGGTATTGGCTAAGAAATAGAAGGGTGGATCAATGGAATAGATTATAGGTAAGTGACTTCAGCAATCTAGTGATTGATAAACTCAAAGTTTCCAGTTTGGGGGATAAGGCCCCACTAATTGACAAAAACTGCTGGGAATTGGAAAACAATATGGCAAAAATTAGGTTTAGATTAATTTCTCACACCCTATGCCAAGATAAGCCCCTAATGGATATTCTAAGTATGTTAGGGGAACAAAGAATAGTTTACCTGTCAGTTCTAAGGAAAAGGGTAGAATTTATGACCAAACAAGAGATAGAGAACATTCCAAGATGTAAAATGAACAATTTTGATGAATTTAAATTTAAAAGTTTTTTTTTTAACAAACAAAAGCAATGCAACCAAGATTAGAGGGAAACAACAAACTGGGAAAGAATTTTTATAACAAATTTCTCTGATAAAGGTCTCATTTCTCAAATATATAAAGAATAGAACTAAAAATTTATAAGAATTTGAAGTCATTCCCCAACTGATAGTCTAAGGATGTGAATAGGCAGTTTTCAGGTGAAGAAATCAAAGCTATCAGTAATTATATGAAAAAAATCTTCTAAATCACTTTTTGATAAGATAAATGCAAATTAAAATAACTCTGAGGTATGTAAGAATTAGGAGAGCCAGTTTACCACCTCACACCTATCAAACTGGTCAATATGGCAGTAATTTGGAATTTCTTTGAATAGGTTATTGATGGATTCTTTCAATTTCTATTTCCCCCTCTTATTCAAGAACATCAGGTCAATTTTCCCTGATAATTTCTTGCAATATGATGTTCAGATTCTCTTTTAGGATTATTCAAAAGCTCATCTCATGGATCTTCTTCAGTTGTTCTAGGTATATACACATCCCCCTCATTCTGGGTAAAAGGGGCTAGATCTAAACAACTTTTCTCCTTTCATCTGTAGGCAGATTCTCAAAATGTGAACTTAACACGCCTACTTTTTTCTTCATAATGGTCCTGTCATCTTAAAGAGTTACATTTAAGGGAATGTTAGTTATTTCCTTGTACATTTTTTTTTAATCAAAACTTGTCTATAAATAGAATTATACTGTCAGGGAGTTGCTATTGATTGGTAACCAGTGGTTGCTGCTCACAGTATCTATTCTCACTCAGAACTTTAGAATGTGAATCTTAGGTCACTTTTTGAATTTCTGGTAATGATGCACAAGGAAGCCTGAATGAAGAATTCTGGAGAAGAAAACAAAAAGCCATTGGTCTCGTTTCACAATCACCAGCAATATCAGAATAATCCCAGGTTTCTCTCATTACTTTTTTATACATTGAACCCTACTACCTCATGTCTATTTGATTTCATTCTCTGGCTGTTGCTACTACTTTAAGCTCTGGTGACCTAGGATTCTGAATTTGATGTTGCCTGATCTGTGAAACTCATTCTATCATGTAGCCATAATTCCCTATATTCTAGGGAAGAAGAAACAAAAAAAAGTACTCAAAGAAAGAGCAATTAAAAAGCCTCAAGGAAAAATGTAATTAGTGTGCATAGTTGTTATAGGAAACTGCTAGAGTCCTTTAATACCAAGTACCTGGACATAACATCTGCATAAAAACCACCATATTAGGAATAAGTCTCATAAATGAATCATACATATTCCCTGGAAGAAATTTTGACTCTAAATATAAAAGTCATGGCAAGCTGAAGAAAACATTCTACTTAGGTCTTAGAAGAAAGAAAAACAAAAAAAAAGTTTAGGTTAAAGAACAACTGATTACAGTGAAGAATTCTAAAAATAAGGAACTTAATGACACAGAGATATAATATTAATTTAAGTTTTAGTTTATATGTCATCTTTTTCATGTGATAAAAAGCTATGAGTAATAACAGTTAATGTTGATGTTTAACTCTTTAAATAAAGAACTCTATTTCCATATTTAAAGAAGCATAATTGAATCAAAATGCATTTACATAGTTTTGTCTCAGTTTTCATAAACATTAGAAATCTAGCTTCTCTAATCATAAGGTACCACCCATACTTGGTGGAAATACACACATCCAAAGAACCTAAGAGGTAATAAAAATCCCTCTGGGGTGACGGCCTTGGCAATACAAAACTAGAAAGTGTCAGCAAACATCCCAGTCATCATATAATTATCTGAATCCCAAAGGACTTGCTGGCAGCTTACCTTCTAAAACATTATATATTCTTCAGACTACAAAATAAAGTGATTATGCTAGACTCACCATTTTCAGATTATCACATTTGTCACTTATGTCAAAAAATATATCTGTTTTAAATGTTCTCCATAAATCACGAACAGTGACAATTTTCAAAACAACAGGCAATATATATATATGTATATATATGTATGTATACTGCATCTCTGGCTTGTCACTGTTCATGTGACAGGAATGTACCCTGACAATTTGCTTTGAATTTGCAGTTTATGATGCTGCTGAAACTTTCCAGTGATTTATTATCTGTGTAGAAAGCCAGTATTTGCATCTTGACTCATTTCTAAAGTCATATTGAACTAGTATTATGTCCCAGAACCTTCATGGATTGGTATGAAAACAATAAACTCTCTATTATAGGAAGCTGTAAGAATTCTATTCCTGTTACTTCTAAATAATATCACCCTTTCATTGTTATCCTAAGTGTGACGCATCCAGCACAGAGTTCACCAAAGGGATAGGATATATTGGAGAGCTATTGCTGGAAATGACAAAATAGCAGAGAACCATCCTTGGGTACTTACTAGATGTCACCTTTGTTCCTTGTTTTGCCTAGGAAGGCTAGCACTCATTTGGAAAAGGGGAGAGAAGGAAATTGAATAACTAGTGCACTCTGCAATTGTACAAACTATACAAAATGATAGTAGTTTGAGTTAGAAAAGTACCAAAATTTACAATTTTAGATGCCCACACTGGAATTTGAAAAGATGCAATGGCATTAGTTGAATGGGATTTTTCAAGTTGGCCAGTACCCAGGCTATACCTGAAAAAGTGAATTTGAAAAAAATTTATAATATCTTTGTCATTTTTTATGGTATCATCCTATTATGTTCATTTGCATTCCACTTTTATTCTTGAGGAAAAAATGTATTGGAGGGGGGTGGTTTGTTTTTACTTGAGCCTGCCTTTCTATCCTTTTTAACTTAAAGAAGCAGAGCCACACCGGTATTATATGTGTATAGTTATATTGAGTTTGCAAACTAAATTGTCATATTGTGAAAGTTTGTGTGTTTTCAATTTTTTTTCCTTTTTTTTTCGGTTTTGTATGAGAGAGAGGTTAAAAAAAAGGTTTGGTTTACAAATTCCCCTTCAATCCAATTTTAATAATTTTGCCCACCTTAATGTCTCTATTATTCTGAAAACTGGGGGGAAAATGTTAGTCCAGTGTCTGGCACATAGTAGGGATTTAATAATCACTTATTGATTATTTCCTATTGGTAGGAATATAAAGAAGAAAAGTTTTTCTAGTTTATGCATGAATATATGGAACCTAAATAACCCGAATAATATTTCAAGCTCCCAAGACAAGTTCCTTGGTTTGGAACTTTGATTTTCATATCTATAACATGTTATCCACCATCTGTGTTAAACACTAAGAAAAAGAATGCTATTTGCATATTCCCTCTAATGGCTTTCTGTCCCCTCAGTTCTCTATAGGGGGAAAGGAAAAATGCAATAATGGTTACCTTTGGTACTTACCTGATGTCTTACAGCCTGCAACTGCCATTGTCATAGTGGTTCTCCTAAAAGACCCATATTTCTTCTTCTATTTTACCCTTAATCAAGAGAATCACTATAGAGTAGTATTCAGAGGAGGTATGCAAGAAGTTTTGCCTATTCATTTGGCTCTGTCTTAAACATAATTCAATAGAACTATTTCTTTGCACTTTTTATTTATATCTTTTGATAATGTGATCCAAAGTACAGTATGTGGAACGAATACAAGATAAGAAGTTAGGAGACCTAGATTCTTGCCCTGACTCTGTCATTAACCTTAATTAACTTAGATCTGTATGACCTTAGCCATGTTGAATGGATGGATGAATAGATGAAAAAAATTATTCCTCTCTTGGACCTCAATTACTTTCTTGGCTAAATATACAGTGAAGGGGGAATGAAGTCGACAATCCCATCCAACTCTAAAACAATGTGATTTGCAGTCTTAATCTATCCATTGAGGTGAAAAACACAGAATAGAAGCAGATGGCCATCTCATCCAGCTTCCACTCCTCAATATTTTTACTTTGGTAGATCTATGTCTTGGTGTTTTTTAGAAGCAGAGACTAATATATTCATTCTAATCATTTCCCTTGATGTCTTGAACAGATTAGGAACTGATCTAAGAATCTAGCATAATTTCCACATCACCTGAAAGCAACTTGCTACAATTAACTATATGTGAATACAATTATATATTACAAAGAAAGAGGCAGTATTTTATGGTGGCTAGAATGCTGGACTTAAAGGCAGTTATTTTTGTTATTATTGTTACTGAGTTGTTTCAGTTGTGTCCATCTCTTCATGATCCCATTTTGAAGATTTTTTGCAAAGATACTAGAATGATTTTCCATTTTCTTCTCCAGCTCATTTTACAGATGAGGAAACTAAGACAAATGGGGTTAAGTGATTTTCCTGGGATCACATAGCTAGTAAGTGTCTGAGGCCAGCTTTGAACTCATGTAGATCAGTCTTCCTCATTTCAAGCCTAGTGTTCTATCCATTATATCACCTAGCTGTCTGAAGTCATACATCGATTTAAATCTTTCCTCTAACACTTACTAGCTATCTCATCCTGGAAAAGTTGGTTAAGCCCTCAGTTTCTAAAACTACTCCCTTGGATTTACCTATGTAATAATGAAAGTAAAATATTAAATGTAATATTAATTTAAAGAAAAATTTGTTGTGGTTGCTTTTGTAAAATTAACTCTTAAGTCACAAGTCTGTTAGTAGCTCTTAACAATTGTTTTAATCAAAATGGAGATAAAGTAAAAAGAGGGAAATGTAGGTAAGGAGACAGAACTATCACCTAGCTAAAATACCCTAAGTTGAATCAGGAAGACCAAATCCAAAGCCTGCAAAGATACTGAAGCCTGCGAAAGCACTCAAGCTCACAGCAAGTACCAGATCTCCCACTCAAGACTGTGTTCCACTGAGGCACCAACCAAGAGAGAGCACTCTGTGTGCTTTACCACACCTTTTTTCTTACTGTCCCCCTCCATCAGGCAATGTAGGTACAGGCAAAATAGGATGCAGGATAAGATGAGCTTGGGGAAGACAAGCCTGGGGAGTGGATTCTATCTACACACCTACTAAGTTATAGATGTGTTACTATCTATTTTGATGAAAAGGATTCCCACACTGGGAGTTTTCCATGATGAGAAAAATCACAGATCCTCCATGCAATTGTAAGCAAAAAGACTTAAACCTGTATTCAGCTATTTAGCAATCTTTCCTACTTCGAATATGAACAAGAACCAGGGGCAAAAATAGTCACTCACATTTGCATAGCATTCTTGAGTTTATGAAATGTTTTTCTCAAAACCATCATGTGAAATAGGTAGCATAAGTATTATTGCCTTTATTTTATACATAAAAAAACTGAGGCTCATTCTGATTAAGTGGATTGCTCATTGACAAGATAGAAAGTCAAACTCAGGCTTCTTGATGTCAAGTCCCCCATCTTAAAGGGGGAAAAAAGTTCTATGAACATCAAAATAGATGCCACAAACTCCTTATGCTTTCCTTATTTAAAAAACATTAAAAAAAATAAAAAGCAAGTAAAAATAAACAAAAGACCTTAAGTTTCACTATCTGACCAAATATCAGGATTCATATCCATATACACATGAGTTAGGACTATGAATAATTCAGGACCATTCAAAAGGGACTGAGATAGCCAAGGTGTGTCAGTCTTGATTTGGCCCAGATCATTTTACAACTGAGAACCTTCACTCTTCTTTGCTCTGAGCTCAAACCTAGCTGACTTCTTCGAAGCTGCCCTGCTTGGAGCTATTCATCAGCTTGATGAACTCTAAGTTCCCTACTTTGTTTTCACAGTTTGACTTCTTCAGTTCTTAAGAAGAAGCATGGCTCATTAACTTTATGGGAACTCTGTTGAATTTGGGTCTGGTAGTCAGTCACTCCCCAAACTGAAAAGAATGCAAATCAAAGATTTCACCTTTGTAATATTTTTCTAGCTGGACCTTTTGCTGCTACATCCATTTTCACAGATTTCATGGTCTCAACTGGTCTTTTGCAATCAGGCTCTCCCAGCAAAAAATGTAAATCCTCACTTAAAGCACATTTACTTTTGGTTTACCCATGATTCTTTTTTTAAACCCTTACCTTCTGTCTTAGAATTAATACTGTGTATTGGTTCCAAGGCAGGAGAGTGGTAAGGGCTAGGCAATTGGGGGGGGGGGGGTCAAGTGTCTTGCCCAGAGTAACACAGCAAGGAAGTATGTGAGGTACACATGATTGTAATAAGTTTGTTTAGTTGCTCTCCAGGTTACCAGAAGATTACAGGCATATTTTGCTTTATTACACTTTGTAGATATTTTTTACAAATTGAAGATTTGTAGCAACCCTGAGTTGAACAAGCCTATTGGCTCCATTATTCCAACAGCATGTGCTCACATTATGTCTATGTGTCATATTTGGTAATTCTTACAATATTTCAAACATTTTCATTATTATTATTATCTATTATGCTGATATGTATTATTATCTGTAATTCTGATCTGTGAGAAGTGATCTTTGATATTACTATTGTAACTGTTTTGGAGTACTACAAACAACACTCATATAAGACAATGAATTTCATCAATAATTTTGTGCATTCTAACTGCTCAACTAACAGGCAATCCTCCATCTTTTTTTCCTCTCTTTGGAACTTTAATTCTTCCATCCCCTCTCTCCTCAGTTTTCTTTCTCTCCCTCCAAGAATGATTCTTCCTCTTTTGAGCAAAACACTTATTACTGTAAAAGTGATCTTCCATATACCCTGTCAGTCTCTCAAAGCCTTTTCATCATTCTGCTTAATCCTCTATGTCCAATTTTCTTTGGCTCCCCAAGTCCTCTGTCTAACATGCCTACAGCTGTTACTGACAGCCTTTCCCCTACCTATTTCTATCACTCTAATCAAGAAAACCCATTCATAGCCTCCTCTGTCTCTCTCTTATCAGTGATTCTAGCACAGTAGCTTCTGCTTTTTGAGAAGTCTTGTACATTCTCCCATCTTCTGTCTGCTAAATATCTACATCCATATCATTGAAAATCCTTCCTAAATGCTAACTTATTTAAGAAGAATAAATTCAAGACTAGAAGATTTGAATGACATGTCTCACCTTCAGTCCCAGGCTTCCATGTCTGATAGTTGTTCATGTCAGTCTACTGAACAAGTAGAGCTTGTGATAAAATAGAAAAGGGAGAAAGTTTTTTTTAAAAAAATAAAGCATGTTAAAATGTACAGATATTCCTCTCCCTGAGCAGAGTCCTTCAAATATAGTTGGAGCTTAATTAATTAATTAATGCTTAATGATTTTTGTTCCTCTGTACTGAAGGCTCTATTGACTAAGAAGAGCAATTCACTTACTAGAAAGTAGAACTTTTTATCAAATGGCTCATAACTCTTTTCTTCCCACTCTGCTCTAAGAGATGTATACATGGGCACATTTTGGATTGTTGACTTCTTCAGGACTATATAAAGAAGACGGAAGGGAGCCAAAGTGGAGACTTGCCTAAGGTCATGTAGCAGCCATCTGTCCCCAGAATTCTAAATTAAGTTTACTTTAAAGGACACCTTTGCTCCTTTATCCTAGCATTACATGGACACTTGAGATAATTAGAAACTCTCCAAGACATAGACTATGAATAGCTTCAAAATTTTTAAAAAATATACTAAATCATACCTAGAAAATAATCTAGCAATCATTGTAGACCACTCAAAATCTAAATTATGAATAACTGAATTCAGAGTTTAAAGGGACTTTAGAGGCCATCAAATCATCTGACAAAGTATCCTCTCTATAAATTCCAGGCTCTATTTGAAGACTTACCTACACTCTTCTAAGGCAACCCATTCTACTCTCAATCCATTGTGTGGAAGATCAAATTGTTGGAACTTTTTTTTTCTGTAAAAAAGAGCTAAAATCTACTTCTCTGCAACTTCTACCTATTGTTCTTCTTTTAATTCAGGTTGAGAAACATTTATTAGTCACCTAATACACCTACACCAGGTACTATATGGGGCATTAGGCGTCCTAAGACTATTCTCAAAGTAGAAAGAAGGGGACTGATGTGAGCTAATCTGTAGAGATAGAATTAACATTTTCAGGCAACTTATTGGGTATTTAGGCTAAGGAAAAATGTTAAGCATGAGATTGAGATTTGGATACTGGGGTGGCTGGGAGTTAGGTAACCTGCTTCACAAAAATAGAAAGATTAGGAACAGGAGTAGTTTTAGAGGGCTTCTTTTAGCTATATTGAGTTTGAAATGTTGATGGGCCATCTAGGGTTAGATCTCAACCTGGGAGATATTCATGTGAGAATGAAGTTCAGAAGAGCAATTAGGTCTAGATTTAGGTGTAACTCACCATGAGTGACTAATTGTGGGAAGTACTCCATGTTTCAGCTATCTACTCTGGAAAGGTAGCAGCTTACTTCTCTATTGTTGACAGTAAGTCAACACCTTTCAGCTTGGTATCACCAATCATCACTATTCATCTTCTCTCCTATGATTAGACAATCTTTTCCCCATTGTCCTCACCATCATTTCCTGTAATACAAAAAATAAAAATAAAAATTCTTCTCGTTGTGTTGGTTCAGTTCCCAGTTTTATACAGAGTCCCGTATGTATTATTTAGTTAAGAATTTTCAGTGGCCTTTCTCCTTTCCTTCCTTCTCTGGCACATTTTTTTCACCATTTAATCTTTAAATAAGTCAGGATTTCTCCTCTGTGCATTCACTTTTTTCCCCTCTGTTTCTTCTTTGAATTTCATTCTCACTGACAATCTAGAGCAATGATGGACAACCTTTTGAGCTTGGTGTGTCAAAATTCACCAAAAAAACGAGCATAACTCGATTGGTGTGTCAGTTCAAGAAAAAAACAACATAATTTTGTGATATTTGTAGTTTAAATAACAAAAACATATAATTGTAATATATAACTGTATTTAATAAACCAAAAACTAATTATTTAACTTACCTGCTTAGTGACAGTTGTTTTAGCCTCCGGCACAGAGTGTGTACACTATACTACAGCAAATGTTTCATCCTTGGCATGAGGCCCCATACTTCTCTGTATGTGGCCGCATGCAGCCACATGTCATCAAAAATGGCTACATGTGTCAGTGCTGGCACACGTGTCATAGGTTTGCCATCAGGGTTCTAGAGAAAGGAGACATAGTCCTTTATTCATTTTTTTTCCATTGTGCTCTATGAAATCAGGTTCTCAGTCTTTTTTGTCTTTTGTTTTTCTTTTTTCTTAGTAGCTCATTCTTGTGCCTGGTTACTTACTTCAACAAGCTCCAGTTTACCATGTGTGTTTGCTACATGGAGAGTTCAGAGTGGTTGCTTATTGTGCTAATTCAGCCTCCCGAAGGTTCCCTGCTGATCTAATAAATAACAAAATTAAGTTATTATCATCAACAACAAATATTTATGGAGTGACCATTGCATGTCAATTAAGGTTCTTGGAAACTGTGAATACTAAGAGTTTGAGATATGGTTCCCCTGTTCTCCAAGTACTAACTCTTACAATGCAGCAGTAAACTTTAATCAATTATCCTTTCACAGAGGCAAGCCCCCTTCATAAAACATGCCCACAAATACAAAAGAAGCCGCCTTTAACACCAGGCACCTGAACACCAAGACAAGTTTGATAAATAACACAGTGACTACAGAGGAAGCCTCAGAAATGAATAAGGCAGTCCAGACAGGCAGATTTATGGGGACAAATAAGAATAATTAGATATACAAAGCATGAATATCCAAAGACATAACTACCTACACATATTTGAAATAAATAAAAACGAGAGAGAGAGAGAGAGAGAGAGAGAGAGAGAGAGAGAGAGAGAGAGAGAGAAAATTTATTGTGATTTAGGTCTCTCATCTTGTTCTCAGCAAAGTAATAAAATGAATTCAATTCAATTCAGTTCAGTTCAGTTCAATAAACACTAATAGCAGCAGTGGAGAAAAAACTGTTCTATACAAAGCATTAAAGATAACAGTTTAAAGTCCTCTGGCTTTAAGTCTGTCACAACCTGGTGCTAACTTGCCTTTCTAGCCAAAAGAAAAGGGAAGGGGTAACTGACATGAAGTGTGGAAGAGAAGGAGAGCTGCTCTGACTGTTCAAATTTCTCTATTCCAAAGGATCTGGATTGTCTCATTTGGGAGAGGAAGGAGCAGAAAAGGGAAAGAAAGAAAGAGAACACTGAGATCTGGCAATTGGGTACAATCCTAGAGGATGTGTCCCGGAAGATAAGGAAGATACCAACTAATTTGCTTTACCTCTCTAGAAATAGGTTATGGGGAAATAGAATTATATCTTTTTTTTAAATTTATTAATATTTATTTTTTAGAAAAGTTAACATGGTTACATAATTCATGCTCTTACTTTCCCCTCCACCCCCTGAGCTCCACCCCCCATGGCTGATGTGTATTTCCACTGGTTTTAACATGTGTCATTGATCAAGACATTTCCAAATTGTTGATAGTTGCATTGGTGTGGTAGTCTCGAGTCTACATCCCCAATCATGTCCGCCTCAACCCATGTGTTCAAGCAGTTGTTTTTCTTCTGTTTCCACTCCTGAAGTTCTTCCTCTGAATGTGGGTAGCGTTCTTTTCCATAAGTCCCTCAGAATTGTCCTGGGTCATTGCATTGCTGCTGGTACAGAAGTCCATTACATTCTATTTTACCACAGTGTATTGGTCTCTATGTACAATGTTCTTCTGGCTCTGCTCCTTTCGCTCTGCATCAGTTCCTGGAGGTCTTTCCAGTTCACATGGAATTCCTCCAGTTTATTATGGAATTATATCTTAAGAGAAATGTATATAGAAGGTTAGAAACTCTTCATAATACTGAAAATAGCAATAAAAAAATAAAAACCTGAAGAATTAAATCCTGATTTAAATTGATTAAATCTCTAACCTTAGAGATTTTAAAAATTATATTAGATAGTTGCCTGTTCAGCATAGCACTGATTTTAGAAGAAAACTGCCTGAACCTGGTAGCTTTTATGGGTTTCCTTCAGAACGAAAATGTTCTCAATCAACTTTCTGCGACTCTATTAAAAGAATGAATCTCTTTATAAGAACTGATGTTTAAACTACTTACCTCAGTGGGATTTTAGATTATCTCACAAAGATTACTGTTTAATTTTAGAAAATCTCTATGTTGCAGGGTGAGGGCAAATTTTACCTCATTTTACTAATATGAAGACTGAAGCACCAAATGGAGAAATAACTTGCCCAAGATTTTAAGTCAAGTGTGAGGCAAGACTGTTTCCAAGTCTTCTTTCCTTCATTCTTCTGAGGAACATATATGACACAGGGGTGCACTGCAAAGGCAAGAGCAGTTTTTACTAAAATTAAAATCAAGACAAATGCTAAAGACTTCACAAATTGAATATGTCACAGATATAGTATGAGAACTGGCATTCATTAGACTCACACGTGTCCTGGTTTGCAATTTGCAATGCTGCTTATGAGTGATGGGGTCGCCCCGATATCACAAGTATAAATTCTAATATCCTCTGTATTGCTATATTTTCCCTATATGTAAAATGCTTGATGGCTGAGTCCTCTCCTGACCTTTATCTTTCCTTGTAAGTGCAGACTTGCAAAGTTTAGCAAACACAAAAAACAAGGTCAGCAAAAGCAAGAGAGGTCCGTGAGCTTGATCTTTACTTAAAATTGGGAAGAAATTGAATAGAAATAGCGGGTCAACACATAGAATCACAGAAATAGAGAATATAGTAAACTTAGATAACAAATAATATCTTCTCTGTTAATATCTCTTTAGACACACTTTCAGCAAAAATAAAAACATTCAAACAACTGTTCAATTTTTAAAAATTTAAGTAAGTTCTGATTGATGTTTTTTGTTTCTTACATAATCATAGTTATCCCAAGAATATTTTTTTCATATCAATGTCTTTTTTTCTGGGCCATACATGAATTATCAAGCAAAGCACACTTCCATATTGGTCATTGTTGTAAGAATACACTCACACAAAACCCCAACCCCAAAACAAAACAGTAAATACATTAATGTGAAAAATAGTATGATTTGATCCATATCTATCCAACTCTTAAAGTTCTTTCTCTGGAGGTAGATAATGTTCCCTGGCATAAGTCTTTCAGAATTGTCCTCTGTCATTGCATTGCTGAGAGTAGCCAAGTTTTTACAGTTGAAAAGTCACATTATCTTATGATATTGCTATTATTGCATACACTGTTCTCCTATTTTGGCTTATTTTGCTACGCATCAGTTCATGCAGATCTTTCCCACTTTTTCAGAAGTCATCTTGATTATCATTTCTTATGGCAAATATTCCATTATCAATATGTGCCACAATTTGTCCAGATCTCTCCTAACTGATGGATATCCCCTAAATTTCCTATTCTTTGTGCCACAAAAAGATCTGCTGTAGTTTTGTACAAGTAGATTCTTCCCCCCTTTTTATTACCTCTTTGGGATAAAGACCTAGAAATGGTATTACAGGATCAAAGGGTATATACACACAGTTTTATAGCTCTTTGGACATAGTTCCAAATTTCCCTCTAGAATGGTTGGATCAATTCACAATCCCACCAACAATGCATTAGTGTCCCAGTTTTGCCACATCCCCTCCAAGATCTGTCATTTGCCTTTACTGTCATATTGGCTAATCTGATAGGTATGAGGTGGTACCTCAGAGTTGTTTGAATTTGCATTTCTCTAATCAAGAGTGATTTAGAACCTTTTTTATAAGATTATTGGTAGCTTTGATTTCTTCAACTGAAAATTACTTGTTCATATCCTTTGATCATTAATCAATTGGGGAATTTCTTATATTCTTATAAATTTCACTTAGTTCTCTATAGATTTGAGAAATGAGGCCTTAGGAAAATTTGTTATAAAATTTTTTCCCAATTTATTGTTTCCTTTCTAATCTTAGTTAAATTAGTCTTGTTTATACAAAATTTTTAAATTTAATATAATCAAAATCATTCGTTTTACATTTTATAATGCTTTTTATCTCTTGTTTGGTCATAAATTCTTCCCTTCTCCATAGATCTGCCAGGTAAACTATTCCATGTTCCTTCATTTAGTTATGGTACCACTCTTTACATCTAAATCTTATGCACATTTTGACTTTAACTTGGTGTAGGGTGAGATATTGGCCTATACCTAGTTTCTGCCACACTATTTTCCAATTTTCCCAATAGTTTTTTAAAACAGTGAGTTCTTATTCCAAAAGCTGAGGTCTTTGGGTTTGTCAAACGATTGCTAAGGTCATCTACTCCCGTATATTGTATATCTAATCTCTTCCTTTGATCTACTATTCTATTTCTTAGCCAGTACAAGAATGTTTTGATGATTGCTGCTTTATGATATGGTTTGAGATCTGGTACTGCTAGGCTACCTTCCTTCACATTTTTTTTCATTAATTCTCTTAATGTTCTTGACTTTTTCTTTTTCCAGATGAATTTTGTTATTATTTTTTCTAATTCTATAATAATTTGGTAGTTTGATATGGCACTAAATAAGTAAATTAATTTCAGTAGAATTGTCATTTTTATATTAGCTCAGATTACTGATGAGCAATTAATATTTTTCCAGTTGTTTAGATCTAATTTTATTTGTGTAGAAAGTGTTTAGTAACTGTGTTCATATAATTTCTGGATTTGTCTTCACAAGTATATTGCCAGTTTTATGGGGAAAACCAGGGGAGTTAACTTAAATATTATATGTGGATCCAGAAGGGTATGTAGGAGACAGGAATGACTAAAGATGGGGACTTAACAAGTTAGGGAGACTGGGTTTAACTGCCAGGGAAAATGTCTGTTGACAGAAGTGAAAGTTAGGCCTGTCACCCTGCACCATCTAGACAAGGGGCCTGTGGAAACTAGCAAGCAAATGGCAAGAGTTTGTAACAAATTTAATTAAGGGAACTATGGTAAAGGATGAGAATAGTGGTTTCTACACTTTCAGACTAAGGGCAAACCACAGGGTCAGGGGAGGTGCTTATCTACATTCAATTGAGACCTAAGCAAGACAGGGCCCAGAGAATAGCAGGACTGAAGTGGGAATCCTCACAGCAGAGTCCTGACACACTCCAGCAAGTAATGTAAGTAATCTTCCTCACAACACCAGTAGTTTATATTAAAGTGAATTTAAAGGGATTTTTTCTTTCTATCTCTTGCTGCTGAACTTTGTTGGTAATATATGAAATACTGATGATTTGTGCAGATTTATTTTGTATCCTGCAACTTTACTAAAATTATAAATTATTTCAATTAGTTTTTAGTTGATTCTCTAGATTTCTCTAAGTTTAGCATCATTTAATCTGCAAAGAGTGATAGTTTAGTTTCCTCATTGCCTAATTTAATTACTTCAAATTCCTCTGTCATTCCTGTCTCTCTCACCCCAGTGTGAACCCACAAATAGTAATAGTTAACGTCCCTGATAACCCTCCATTACACTTCCAACTTATTACCATTGCAGATAATACCTGCTAATGGTTTTAGATAGATACTAATTATTATTTTAAGGAATGACACATTTATTCCTATGCTTTCTGATATTTTTTAATAAAAATGGATGTCGTATTTTGTTGAAGGATTTTTTAGCATTTATTGAGATAATCATGTGATTTCTATTAATTTGGTTACTGATATGTTCAATTATGCTAATAATTTTCCCAATATTAACCCAGCCCTTCATTCCTGGGAAAAAACTCACCTGTTTATAGTGAATAATCTTTGTGATATACTGCCATAGTCTCCTTACGAATATTTTTATTTAAGATTTTTGCATCTATATTCACTAATGAAATTGGTCAATAATTTTCCTTTACTGTTTTTGTTCTTTCTGGATTAGGTAACATCATTATATTTGTGTTATTAAAAATGATAGGATTCCTTCTCTGCTTATTTTCTAAAATAGTTTACATAGTATTGGGATTAATTATTCTTTAAATAGTTGATATAATTCACTTGTGAATCTATCTGGAGATTACTTTGTAAGGAGTTAATTTATGGTTTGTTCAATTTCTCTTTCTGGAATGAGATTACTTAAGTATTCTATTTACTCTTTTGTTTCTGTGGGCAATTTGTATTTTTTTAGATAATCATCCATTTCACTTAGATTGTCAGATTTATTGATATATAATTGGGCAAAATAACTCCAAATGATTGCTTTAATTTCCTTTTCATTGGTGATGAATTTATCCTTTTCATCTTTAAAACTGATTATTTTGTTTCTTCTTTCTGTTTTTAATCAAATTAACCAATGCTTTGTCTATTTTTTTCATAAAACCAACTTCTAGTCTTATTTATTTATTCAGTGTTTCTCTTGTAATTTTATTAATTTCTCCTTTAATGTTTAGGATTTCCAACTTAATCTTTAACTGGGAATTTTAAATTTGTTCTTTTTCTCATTTTTTAGTTATGTGACCAATTCGTTGATCTGCTTTTTCTCTATTTTACTGATGTCAGTATTTAGAGATATAAATTTTCCCTTAAGTAGTGCTTTGGCTACATCCCATAAATTTTGATGTGGTGTATCCTCACTGTCATTCTCATGAATGAAATTATTGTTTCTACAGAATTGTTTTTTAATCCACTCTGTTATCCACTTCCATTTTATAAGTGAGTTCATCCCATTCATATTCACAATTATGATTACTAATTGTGCATTCCCCTCCATCTTATTTTCTCCTTTTAATCCTGTTCTCTCTCCTTTCACTCTTCCCCTCCTCACAAGTGTTTTGTTTTAATCAACACCTTCTACTTTCCCCTCTTTTTTCTCCACCCTCCCCACCCCCATGCCCCAAGACATTTTATCCCCCTCCTAGTTCTCTATAGGACAAGATAGGATTCTATACCAGAATAAGCATGATTGTTATTCCCTCCCTGAGCTAGTTTTAATGAGAGAAAAGTTTGAACATTGCCCATCTCAGGTTAGAGAGGGCATTCTCTTAAACTTCAGTTTTTACTTGATGCTACCATTATCCCTATTTCTGGGTTTCTGCGTATTTCAGTTCTTCCAAGATGGTATGATGGCCTGTGGGCTGGGAGCTATAAAAAGTCATTTCCCACTGCTGATTCAATCACTCCCTGAGAGAGCTGATGGCTTGCAGAGTTTGGTGAACTACCCTGTGCTGCATCTCAAATTCTAGCCTAGGTCCTGAGCAGAGATTTTTGGTCTTACTCTGGGCTTCTTCAGATCTGGCACACTATAGATTGCCTTGCCCTGGGGTTTTAAACTTCCTCTTGAGCTTTGATAGGGGATAGCTCTGAGTCATGGGGTGTGATTACACATGCCAACCAGCTGGAGACTACCTCAATATGAGGCTTGGGGCCTCCATTTAGCTTTACACAGACCATGAATACCATGTACTGCCTTGCACTAAGGCTCAAGTCCTCACTATAAGCTTGAGCTGGGGTTTCCAGCCTCACTTACACAGATCAGGCATGCAGGGCAGATTGCCTTGCACTGGCTTGGGCTGGGGCATTGAAGTTTATTGGGATGTGCATGGGGTTGTACTGCTGTTGGCCTAAGCAGGGTCTCAAGATCTCACCATTGATGTGGATTGGGGGGGGGTCTTGCTGTTAGCTTGCACAGGTACTCTTTGATATGGTTTCCTGGAGATTGCGTTCCCCTCTCACCCTATTGATCCAGACCCTCTCTTCCTGCCTTTCAAGTTGTTCTCTGCATGAAAGCTGCTTTACTTCACCTCTTTGTTGGTTCTTTTACTCTAGTATTAGTTTTGAGGTATTATTTTAAGATTGGTTGGAGAGGATTCTCACAATGGTTTGACCTTTCCCTGCTTCTACTCCACCATTTTGGCTCTGCCCCCACACTTCTCAAAAGAGATTGTATTATTTAAAGGAGAAAAAAACCAGCACAACTTATTAATACTTTGGAAAAAATCCAAAAATATGTGCAACACATATCATTTTTCTACCTTCACCCTCCACAAAGGGATAGATTGATTAGAAGTATCCTTTCATATTTCTTCATTCAAGTATAATTCAATCTTTATAATTTTATCACATTAACTTTAAATTTTTGTGTATGATTATTCTATTTACATAATTGTAATTATTGTACATATTGCTTTCTTATTTTTGCTTACTCCCACTCTGAATCACTTCATGCAGAGTTTTCAATAATTCTTTATATTCATCATATATATCATTTCTTCAAATGTATTAATAAACGTAGCAATTAACTAATAAAAATGTTACATTCATGTACCAAAATTTATTTTGCAATGCCTCAATCAGTGGGTGTCAACTTTGTTTTCAATTCTTTGTCATCACAAAAAGTGCTGCCGAAAATATTTTGGTGTATATGGGACTTTCTTCATATCAAAAAAATCTAGTAATGGAACCTCTGGTTCAAATTGTGTAAACATTCTAGTCACTTTATTTGCATGACTTCAAATTGCTTTCCAAAAGAGTTATACCGTTTCACAGCTCTTCTAACAATATACCTATCATCCCACAACCCCTTCATCACTAAGTATTGGCATTTTTATCATGTTTGCCAATTTTTAGGGTGTGAGATTGAACTTCAGGATTGTTTTGATTTGAATTTTTCTTATTATTAGTTCTTTGAAATATTCTTTCATGAGCAACTCTTTAAAATTGATGTGCTATTGAAAACCACAGCCTATGGAAGGAGGTAGCCATGGGAAGGATTCTGCAATATGCCTTGCATGTAGGAAATACTCGGTAAATATTGGTTGATTTCAATTGAATCTAAATAAAAATACTGAAAAATTCAGATAATCATCCAGATGTTACCAAATATCCAGATGTCTCATTTTATGCATGTAAAACATGTAGATGCTTAATTGAATGTTGCAATTTTCATCCAGATGCTTGCTATCATTTGGACAGAGCCAAGTACTAATGCTCATTTTTGCTAGCATATTTCTAGCAATTTTTTTTGTGTGAAAAGATAATACTCACTCTGATGATGATTTTTCTATGTGGAAAATGCCATCATTGCAACTTTACAATTTAGTCTTGCCTAGTGGTCAACACAACAGATTTTAAAATATATATTTATTAAGAAGAAAGATAACAAGAGTAGGAACCAAAGAAACACTTGAAAATATATATCTAATTTATTGAATTTCCATGTTCTAATCCTGTCTCTGTCTTTAATTTGTTACCTGTATTACCTCTTGTACACATTTGAAATTCATTATCCATTAAATGAAGGTAGTAGGAAAGAAGGAAAGAAGGAAAGAAGAAAAGAAAGAAAGATAGATGCCCTGGTAATAAGCTTTGTTACATGATTTTAAGATAGTTTAGAAGGAAGCTAGAGAATTTAAAACATCAAAGTCCTTTTGATGAAGAAAGACTTTACATGTAATTAAGAGTTGGGAAAAAAAAATTTTAATGATCAATTACCAAATGGCATTTGAAAAGGGCAACTAGGTAGTGCAGTGGATAGAGCACCAGACCTAAAATCAGAAAGACCTGAGTTCAAATCTGAGCTCAGATATTAGCTGTGTGGTCCTGGGCAAATCACTTAACCTTGTTTGCCTCCATTTCCTCCCCCAGAAAAAGAAAATGGCAGATTACATCAGAATCTTTGCCAAGAAAACCCCAAATGGGTTTAGTGACCATGAATGCCCCCAAGTTTGCTAATTTCCTCAGCACCCATGGATTTGACCATCATCTCTATGCTAATCATTCTCAAATCTAACTATTCATCTCTAACTTCTTTCCTAATTTATAGACTCTCATCTCCAACTGCCAATTAGACATATCAAACTGGACATCCTATAGACAACTTAAATTCATTATGCCCCAAGCTAAACTCAAATCTTTTCTACCTCTCCACTTCCTAAATTTTTTGTTGCTGTCAATAGCATCATCAACATCCCCCTTGCCTAGGCTCACAATCTGTGTCACCCTTGACTTTTAATTCTCCTTCACCATGTGTATCTAATATGTTACCAAATTCTATCAATGTTTACCTTTCTGACATCTCTTTTGTATACTCCACCTTTTAACTCTAACAGTACCACCATCTTGGTGCAGGCCCTCATCATTTCACACCTAGACTATTACAGTTGCCTGTTGGTTGGTCTTCCTCCCTCAAATCTCTCTGCCTTTTAGTCCATTCTCCACACAGATTACAAATTGACTATCCTAAAACTCAGATATAACCATTTCATCCCACTAATAAAAAAAAAATCCAGTGATTTCCTATACTTTCAGAATCAAATGGAAAACTCTCTGTTTTTTGAAGTTCTTTATAACCTGGCCCCATCCTACCTTTCTAGGCTACTTAACTCATTGATGGGATTGAGTTCTGTCAGCTCCCTCAATCTGGCTCAACCAAGCTACAGAGAAAGTTTTACTGGGATATGGCTGCTGTGCCTGCTACAGTTTCTTGGAGCCACAGGTGAGAGTTAGGTGAAAGGTAGATATGCAGTCCTGAAAAAAGGCTTGGAAAGCCCTCACATCAGAGATGTCTATCCAAGAAGACTTCCCTGGCAAAATAGGCAGCTAAGAACAATTTGTTCCAATAGCCATGAATATGGGTGAAACAGGTGCTGGATAGAAAGTGCCTGGAGCTTGGTCAGACATAGAGGAAGCAAAGCACCCCCTGCCGTCATCAGTTGCCCTGACTTTTGTCTTGCCACCGGAATTATATGACTCTGTAAGAGAAATTTGTTGTGATGGCTTTGTACAATTCTGCCTCATTAAAATTCAATACATGTGCAACTCAAGATATAACCCTCTGATGTTATTGGTCCTCTTTGAAATTGAAAGATGGACTATGAATAACAGTCTTCTTATATCTTGCTCTTCTCTAATTACTCCCTGATGCAGCGACACTGGACTCCTAACTCTTTCTTATACAAGACACTCCATCTCCCAACTCTGTGCATTTCATTAGCTGCACCCCTATGCTTGGAATGCTCTTCCTACTTGTCACCAGCTTCTCAGTTCTCTGGCTTCCTTCAAGTCCCAGATAAAATCCTAACTTCTCAAGACTTTCTTTATCCCCCTTAATGTTAGGGCCTTCCTTCCAAGATTATCTCCAACCTTTCTTCTCTGTATCTTAATTGTACAGAGTTATTTGCTCTGTTTGAAGCATCTAGGTGGCTCAGTGGATAGAGTACTAAACCTGGAGTATCAAGATCTGAGTTCAAATCCACCCTCAGACATTTACTAGCTATGTGACCTTAGGCTAGTCACTTGACCTCTATTTGCCTTAATTCATAAAGAAAAGGAAATAGCAAATCATTCCAGTATCTTTGTCAAGGAAACCCCAAGGACTGTATGGTCTAAGGCAGTGATGGGCAAACTACGGCCCACAGGCCAGATTGGGGGGGGGGGGGGGGGGAGAAGGGGAGGCTGAAATATTCTATCTGGCCTCGTGACATTATTCCTAATCTGACAAATACAATGAGTAGGATACAATACAATGAAACTTCAAAAGAGGTGCCTTAGAAACAGACTGACAGATGTGCATTTCCTTTCCTTTGGCCCCCTCTTTAAAAAGTTTGCCCATCACTGGTCTAAGGGGTCATGAAGAGTCTGACACAACTGAATGACACTAACATATTGCCAATATTTTACTGTTTTCAATTTCTCCTTTAATTACAATTGCATTAAATGTGTTTATGCAAAAAAAACCTTTTGTTTCTTTTTATTTAATCACATCATCCATTTTTTTTCTATGAGTCTCCTTATTGTTTGTTTGGTCATGAACTTTCCCCCTAACAAAAGATATGAAAGACCATTTCTTCCTTGTTCCTCTAATTTACTTTTGCTGCCATTAGTTTTAGATAGATATATTTTACCTATTAAGAAAAGGTCCATTTCTTTCTTTCTAAAGTTTTTATTAAAAATAGTTGTTGAGGGGGCAGCTGGGTAGCTCAGTGGATTGAGAGCCAGGCCTAGAGATGGGAAGTCCTAGGTTCAAATCTGACCTCAGACGTTTCTTACCTGTGTGACGGTGGGCAAGTCACTTGACCCCCATTGCCTACCCTTACCACTCTTCTTTCTGCCTTGGAGCCAATATTCACTATTGACTCCAAGACGGAAGGTAAGGTTTAGAAAAAAATAGTTTTTGGATTTTGTCAAAAAGCTTTTTCAGCACATATTGATATGGACATATAGCTTTTATTACTTTTGTTATTAGTGTGATTTATTAAATTTATAGTCTTTCATGTTCAACCTTTCTTCTATTTCTGCCTACAATCCTGGTATAAATCCAACCTGGTCATTGTGTTTAGCCTTTTTAATATTTTGTTTTAAACTATTTGATAATCTTATTAAATTTTTGCATTAAAGTTCATTAAGGGAAATGGTTTTCTTTTCTAGATACTCACAAAACACTATTTTAGTAAAAAAAAAACTCAATAATTTTTCTGGAATCAAAGTAAAAATTCATTAGCCTTTATGTTACATATTCCTTACTGCTTCCTCTTCTGAAAATGTAGACATATGACCATCTTCAGTCCTATATAACTTCTCCAATTCTCCCTAATCTTTCTGGGATCAACAACTTATCAATGGCATCTGTCAGTTTTGCTAGTGCCTGCCTACATGCATCTTTTCCCATCTCCTCACTTATCTTGGTTTTTCATCTGTTACCATTTTTGTTCTCTAGAGTCTGATGATAATTTTTCTTAGCCAAAAAAAAAAAAAAGAAGCAAAGAGTTGAGGAGCTTGGTCCTTTGTCAGTTATTATTATATCATGTGCATTGTGGTAGTTCTGTGCCATCTTGAATTTTCTTCTTGCCCTCATATACTTTAAGAAGTCCTATTTGTATATTTATGTTCATCTGTATCCTGGGCATAAATTTCAATTTCCTCTATTTATAACTAAATAGACAATTTTCCTGTATGTAAAATGTTTTTCATCGCCCTGTCCTTTGTATTGTCATGTGAATACCAACCTGCTAAAATTGGTGATCATTCAAAACAACACCTTAACAAATCAAAGCGAACTAGTCTGAACTCATTCTGAGCTTCAGTGCCCCAATCCTGTTGTTAAATGGGCTATGCCAATCTTTTGTATTCTTCTCATGGGACTTGCAGTTCTATCTTTTACATATATGTCTTTGTATTAATTGTCAATTTTGTATCCCAGCCTTCTTCTGAAATGGTGTTGAAAAGCCAGACAAACTGTAAATGAAGATTTATAATGAAGAAGGATCCACTACTTCCTGAAGCAGCCCATTGGAAAACTTGAACTAGCCCTAGAAGGCATGCTTCTTCTATTAAGCTCAATAAAACCAAAATTAGCACAGAGCAGGGAAGGTTTTGACCTTGATGCTGATATCAACCAATAAATCAATCAAAAACATTTGTTAAAGGGGGCAGCTGGGATCCACTCAGTAAATTGAGTGCCAGGTCTAGAGATGGGAGGTCCTAGGTTCAAAATTGGCTTCAGACACTTCCCAGCTCTGTGACCCTGGGCAAGTCACTTAGCCCCCATTGCTTAGCCCTTACCACTCTTCTGCCGTGGAATCAATACACAGTATTGATTTCAAGATGGAAGGTAACAATTTAAAAAGTTTTTGTTGTTGTTAAACACCTACTAAGACTAGGTGAAATGAAACAGTCTCCGCCTTCAAGGAATTCTGTTGTTGCTATTATTCAGTTATGTCCAACTCTTCTTGATCCAGTGGACCAAAATGTCCATGGGATTTCTTGGCACATACTGGAATGGCTTGCCACTTCTCCGCTGTATTAAGGTAAAAAAAGTTAAATGACTTGCTCAAAATCACTCAGTTAATAAGTGTCTGAAGCCATATTTGAATTCAGGTCTTTCTGACTCCTGGTCCAGTGCTCTATCTACTATACCACCTATCTGCATTCAAGGAATTTACATTCTATTAGAATAAGACATTCAGGAAATAAGCTTCCTCTTTCAGGGAAATAGCCTTGCTCTTTATCCTAAACCTGGTACATCATGAGCCACTTGAACCATTCCTGTCCCCAGCATGAAGATTCCTCAGATGTCATGGCACTTTCCAAGACTAGACAGCTTGAAGTAGACAGCTCCAGATGTTCTGTCAGCATACAGATCTGTGCTAAGTGGGACATCTGGGATCAGTAGGCTCAACAGGGAGAGCAGCTGGGAATCAGCATGTACCTGTCTTTTTAAAAATCTAACTTGGGCTGTCAACAGAGACAGCAACACTGATTTCTGCTGACAGCTTCTCTTTTTCCTCCTTATCAGAATTATTTCTCATATTGTCTTCATCATTTCCTTCTTGATAACTTCTTATTCCCCCAGGGTGACTTCACTGTGGAACTTTAGTCTATCTATCCTTTGAAACTTTTGAAATCTGCTTTTACAAACTATAGGGTGCATGTGAGATGATCTCAGCTTTCCTCTCTCTGTGTTACAAATTTTAATATGGAATGATCATTTCCACCAAAAGTTTCCAACACTTGCTTCCGCTATCCGTTAGTCTGAAGTTACTCAGCTTTCATCCTTGGACTATCTTTCTCTGAATAGTTTTAGTCCACAGGATCCTACCTTTTTTCTTTCTTAGGAAATCTTTAAAGTCAGCTGTCCCAAAATCTAAAAATATGTCTCATATGATGCCCAGCTTTCCTATCCTTTTGGTTTACAAATTCTGAGAGAAAGTGATCACTTCTCTAAAGGTAACTCTTCTTGATTTTTGTTTATTATGTTATGTCCTATTTTTTTCATTTACCATACATTTATTTTCTGCTCCACTCTTCAATTGAAAAAAAAATAAAGAAAAACAAAACCTTTTGTAATAAATACACATAGTCAAGGTAGCTAGGAGGTTAAGTGAATAGAGCCCAGATTTAGAGTCAGGAAATGTGTGTGTGTGTGTGTGTGTGTGTGTGTGTGTGTGCCTGTACATATGCATCTGCATGTGTTTGTGTGTTTTCAGTCATATCTAATTCTTTGTGATCCCATTTGGGGTTTTATTGGCATTGCCAAAGATACTAGAGTACTTTGTCATTTCCTTCTCCAGCTCATTTTACAGATGAGGTAACTGAGTTGTTCATGGCAAGTAAATGTACAAGGCTGGATTTAAATTCAGGTCTGCCTGTGGAGCTCTATTCACTCTGCCACCAGGAAGTCTTGAAGACAAGTTCAAATCCAGCATTAGACACTTACCAGCTATATGACTCTAGACAAGTCACTTAACCTCTCTCTGCTTTTTCCTCTTCTGTAAAATCAGGATTATAATTGCATCTACCTCACAGGATTTGTTATGAGAATGAGAAATTTTGTAAACTGCCTTATGATATAATCATCAAGCAAAGTAAATTCTTTTTTTAAGTTTATTTATTTAATTAATTATTAAGAATATTTTCCCATTGATACATGAATCATGTAATTTACCTCCCCTCCTCACAACCCCTCCCATAGCTAACAAGCAATTTCACTGGGTTTTACATATGTCACTGATCAAGATCCTATTTCCATATTATTAATATTTGCACTAGAGTGATTGTTTAGAGTCTACATCCCCAATCATATCCCTATTGAAACATGTGATCGAGCAGTTGTTTTTCTTCCATGTTTGTACTCTCACAATTCTTTCTCTGGATGTGGATAGTGTTCTTTCTCATAAGTCCCTCATAGTTGTCCTGAATCATTGCATTGCTGCTAGTAGAGAAGTCTATTATATTCGATTGTGCCACATGTATCCATCTCTATGTATGATGTTCTCCTGATTCTTCTCCTTTCACTCTGTATCAATTCCTGGAGGTCATTCTAGTTCACATGGAATTCCTCCAGTTCATTATTTCTTTTAGCACAATAGTATTCCATCACCATCATATAGCACAATTTGTTCAGTCAATTCCCCAATTGAAGGGCATACCCTCATTTTCCAATTTTTTGCCACCACAAAAAGCGTGGCTATAAATATTTTTGTACAAATCTTTTTCCTTATTATCTCTTTGGAGTATAAACTCAGCAGTGCTTTGGCTGGATTAAAGAGCAGCAGTCTTTTAATGAAGCAAAATAAATTCTAAGCTGAACCATTATCCAAAAATGTATCTCAACCTGCAGCCAGTTCCTTCTAGTTGGTCAAAACTTAGTCCAGAAGATTTGTTTTTCCCTCATCTTTTGAAGGATGAAATTAACATTAAGATCAATTAGAAAAGTGTTCAACACTCTAATTTTGGGGAAAGAGAGGGAGGAAGGGAAGGGGGGGAGAGACACAGAGACAGAGATAGAGAAAGAGAACAAATGTGCAGATAAGTGGATTCATCTAGTGTTACTTCTGTCATGCTTAGAGTCTGTTTCCTGAACTCCTAATCTGTTTCCCTCTTCTATCCAAATAGTTCTGTAGTATTTTTCCATGTTAATATTGCTTCTATTTCTCCCTCCATTTTTCCTCACCTAAATGTTCTCCACAATGCTTCCCTCTTTTGGATCCTAAATTTCTTTAAGTTAATTGATGTTTTGAATATATTACTCACCTGTTTCTTAACTATTCTATTTCTTTTGAATGTGATGAGAAAAAATTAATGTTCTATCATTTTATTATTAATATGAATTTGTAATATTCCCTTCTTTTTTAAAAATTCCCACTTTTTAGGTTAGCATAGAAAAACCTCTGGCAGGAACAAGCTGAGGAATGTGATCACATTCCACCTTCTCTCAAGGCCTCACCTAGGCCTTTCAATTTCCCAGGTAAACAGAAGCCAACATGAGCAAATCCATGCTACTAAACAATAAACAGGTTCTCTTTCTTCCTTTTTTGTTTAATTTTTTATTATATTTTTATTATATTTTTGTTTAATTTTTTATTATATTTTTCTTTTCCAAATTATATTCTTCCCAGGGCTCTCTGATTGGGCAGTCTGGGTCATGAGCCCTGATCCCTGGATAGTCACCTGCTAGTCCATTTCGGGAAGTCAGGGCTCCAGGTGGTCATGTGGTCTCCCTATCACGTGACTTAGTATTCTGACAATGTGCATGTGGGTAAGGAGTTCTATCGTTATGTTAATTTCACACAATTACATTATACCAGAGTTTGTCAGCCATTTGCCAATTGATAACTGTAACTTTAGTTTACAGTTCTTTGTAGAAGTAGGTCTTTTTCTCTGATCTTTAATCTCTTTGGGATACACAATAGTGGCATTGCTCATCAAACATTCTTTCATTCCATTTACCCATTTATTCTGAACTCACCACCTTCAGTCAGTAATAAAAAAATGACCTATCAGGGGCAGCTGGGTAGCTCAGTGGATTTAGAGTCAGGCCTACAGACGGGAGGTCCTAGATTCAAATCTGGCCTCAGCCACTTCCCAGCTGTGTGACCCTGGGCAAGTCACTTGACCCCCATTGCCCACCCTTACCAATCTTCTGCCTTGGAGCCAATATACAGTATTGACTCTAAGACGGAAGGTAAGGGTTTAAAAAAAATGACCTATGCCCATAAGAACTCCATAGCACTTTGCAGATAGTATGTACTTAATATGGGGCAGAAATCCTGCCTCTGACTCATACCAGCTCGGTGACTCTAGGAAAGTCACAACTTCTCAATGTTCTACCTACTCTCTAAGATAAAAAGTTGCAGAGAAGGTGCTGACTTTCTTAGTAGAGGGAATTGTCCTTGCCTGAAGTTCACCATACCAATATAGTCACAGGTTCAATTCCTTTCCCTATGCCTATAAATTTAATTAAACAGTTGTCACTTACAAAAGTTCCTAATAAAATATTGGTGTTAATAATGGTAGTAATGTTTTACATTTACATAGAACTTTAGCTTCTCAAAGAGCTTCTGTATTCAGCATGTTATTATATTTGTGCCTGGCAAATATGACTTATTACATTTGTGCCCTTTGAACAAAAGTCTCTCACTTCCTCTTTATCCTCAGTAGGCATACACTGACCTGGAACCTAGTCACTTTGAAAACTGTGGCCACCCTTGAGGAGATTATATTCTATCAGAGGAGAGAGCATGTATAAGTATATACAAAATATATATATATAGTAAAAGGGAATTTTGGAAGAGGGGTAATTTGGGAAGGGAAATATAATAAGGCATGTAATAGGAGTAATATCATAACTCTTCTCCTCTATGCAAGTTATGCTAGTTTTTCCTTAATAGTCATTGAAACCATACTCAAGACTTAATTAGCTCAGGGATTGGACTCAGGTTGTTGATATCATTTCCTGGTGATCTAAATACAAAACATTCAAAAGTGCATTGATGCTCTTTGATGCTTGGCTAATGGAAGCCATGGACCATTCAAAGTCAAGGGAGCTTTGCTCAGCTGAATCAACTAGCTTTATCTTTGTTGACTAGATTTCCTCTGTTCGGGCTAAGTAAATCTCATTTTGCTGATTGTTGAATGACCAACAAGTTTCTCATTTCATTCCATATCAGTCTTAAACTGCCAGAGGACAAAACAGAGCAAGGGTATTGCTGGTAGCTTCAGGGAAAAGGAAGTCCCATGAAGCTTAATACCATGGGATACAGAAGTAAGTTTAGAAGGAAGGCAGAATTGGCATATTGAGTAGTGAGTTTTCTAAGCTTCACAAATGATGTTACAGCTGCCTTAAGATTGGAATGAGAAAAGAAAGTGAAGACAAATAAGAATAAGCCATTTGTGTCAGCCTCATACTTCCAGAAAAGACCAATTTCACATGGTTTCTTGTTTTCTAGAGGTCCTCACTTTTCCAGAAGTCTTTTAACTTATGATGCATTACATTTGTGTATAGGAAATGTTTACTTATTTAGGACAGTATAGCATAATGGAATTAGAAAAAACTACGCTTAAATTCTGCTTTTGATAATTATGCTATAGCTATGTGACCATAAAAAAAAAAACACAATGTTTATCACCTCAGTTCTTCATCTGGAAAATGGGAATGATAATAATGATGATGATGATGACATGGTAGCTGGGTCACAGGGTTACTGTGAGGCTCAAATGAGATAACATATGTAAAGTCCTTCACAAAACTTAGGACATATAAATGACAATTATTGTTGTTACTTACAAATGAAATAACAGATTTCACCCAATAGGTGAATATCATGATTTGTGTAATTATTCAGCATATATAATAGCATTAAAAATATATACACCAAAGGCAAGAATACTATTGCTTTTGATACATGTTTGATATTTTCATTCATTTTCAGTTTTTAGTTTTGTCCTCTAAAGACAAACACTTCTTTTCCCTTATTTCAACTTTAACATATGATTGTTAACTATTTCCTGGAAATAAAGAGAGGAGGGAAGATGGGGAAGTAGGAAGATGAGGAAACCCAACTTTGTTTACTTCAAAATTTTGCGTAAAGCTTCCCCAATCTCTTTGGTATACTAAGCCTCTTATTATGACCCTGAATGGCTATTCTCAGGTGACTACTTTATATTGCTCTCACCTTAAATGAAATCTGTGACATTCTTCTTTCTTGGAACAGAAGAATATAGAAATGCTTTTATCTGGTTCTCCTTTGCTTCCTTCTGATTCTCTGACTAATAAGTAGTATTCTTAGAGCAAAGAAGCCGTCCCACCCACTAAATGCCTCATTCCTGCCATGCATCAGAATAAAAGTATCAATTTTTTCCTGAAAACTGCCATCCTATTCTAAAAGAAAGTAATCATTATATTGGGCAATTACCTTCCTTAGATGGACAGGTAATAGTTTATCATCCTCCTGGTTCCAGTACATACTCATTGTGAGCCAGAAAAATCCACCTGAAATATCCTGTCCTCTGTGACCTCTTTCCCATTCATCTTTTCCCCTCGACAAGATTCAAAGAGGCCCCAAATATACTTTTATATTTAAAATTTTATCAGAGCAGACCTTCACCAAAGTAACTGAACAGTTACATTATTCTTGATGTTTCCATGAGTTAATAAGGGAGAGTATACCAAATATGGGGATAAGACAGAAGTGAACATAATGGAGCTTTTGACGTGAAGGGGGAATAAGGACACAGAAGTAGTTCAGAGTTCTATCCATATGAGCAGTGCAAGAAATGCTTAATGAAGAAGAGGAGGGGGAAGAAGAGGAGAATTAAAAGATGGGATGTTGCCTCATTCACCACCCACTTGGTAGTAAAAGAATATCACTCATTCCATTCCACTTCTTGTCATTCTTATACTGCCTCCCAATGGAGGCAATGAAAAAATCTTCTAATAACAATAATCTTTATGAAGCATTTTTATGGTTTTCAAAATACTTATGTTTTATATACATAGATATATCATTTGACACACATAAGATATGTCATTTCATTTTCACAACAGTCTTATGACGTAAGTATTATTTTTATCATCATTTTACAGCTGGAGAAATTGAGGCTGAGACCAAAGACCATACAAGTAGCGTATCTGAGGCAGGACTTGAACTCAGGTCTTCCTGACTCCTACTGTAGCATTCATTCCATTACCTAGCTGAAGTTGGTTATTAGCAGTTCCATTTCACAAGTAGAATGAGGCAAAGATGTATAAGGAACCAATAAAATTGACAAATGTTCAAAGAAAAATGACAACATTGCCTCTTATTGGGAAATTTTATTTTCCCCTAATTAATGACTTACTCTTATTCCTCAGCATCTATTCGGTTCTACTCAGAAGAATTTATTAAATGCCTGCTTTGGGCAAGGTGCTAGAGAAACAAAAGAAAAACAAAACCTTGCCCTCAATGAAGCTATATTCTATTAGGGTTAATTATATGTTTCAACAGATAAATGACTATAATGTGATTTTAGAAAAGAAAAAGCACGAGTTTTTTTTTAAAAGCTTCCTCTAGGGGGCAGCTGGGTAGCTCAGTGGATTGAGAGTCAGGCCTAGAGACAGGAGGTCCTAGGTTCAAATCCGGCCTCAGACACTTCCCAGCTGTGTGACCCTGGGCAAGTCACTTGACCCCCATTGCCCACCCTCACCACTCTTCCGCTATGAGCCAATATACAGAAGTTACGGGTTTAAAAAAAAGAAAAAGAATCAGAGAAAGGCTTCCTCTAGGACAATGGTTGGCGAAACCTTTTTGGCCATGCCGACTCCTGCTCTAGGAGGTGGTACCTGAGTTAAGCCTTGAGCAGAGTTAATGATCCTAATAATCAAATATGAGGAGAGAGTATATGCTGTGTCTAGATAACATCCAGTGGGAAATACAATCATAACAGGAATTTGTACCAAGGACAAGTACTATAAGCTATAACCTCAGTTGGAAGAGATCCCATTCCAAGGAGGAAGACATAGACTCAGTGAAATCGGTGCAAAATTAAAGTAGTAAGAGATCATTCTTGATGGTCAGCTCTATGAGGCAGAGATGAAAGGTGGGGCAGGGGAGTAACTCTTCCTTGTCTAATTCTAGGTGGTGGAGGTGGTGCTCAATAGTTTCAATCATGTCCAACTCTTCGTGACCCCATTTGGGTTTTTTTTTGACAAAGGTATAGGAAGGGTTTGCTATTTCCTTCATCAGCTCATTTTACACATGAAGAAACTGAAGAAAACAGGTTAAGTTACTTGCCTAGGGTTATACAACTAGGAAGTTTCTGAGAATAGATTTGAACTCAGGTCTTCCTGACCTGATACTCCATCCACTTTGCCACAAAGCTGTCCTCATCTTTAGGTAGCTTCCTATTTTAACTGTTGTTGACAGTTAAGAATTAAAAAGCATTATTTCTGTGCTATTGAATGGATAGATGAATGAATGAATTGATTAAATGCTTACAATATGAAATCAGGGAATGTTGACAACTTATTCTAGAGAAAATCTATTTCCTTTCATTTTATATTATGTGCAATGAATAAAAATAAATAACATAAAGCACAAGAAAAACAATATAATCCCCAATGTCAAGAAGCCCCTATTTTTACTGGGGGAAACAAGACATAAAGTAATTTTCAGCCGCAGGGCAGAAAGTCCAGAAATCCCAAGGTTGCTTGAGTTGGGCAGATGGTAAGACCTAGGGGAAAGATGACAATGTGAAGCCAGGGTCAGTAGTTGGGACCTGAGGACCTTAGAAGGCAATGGCAGGTAAGATCATAAGGCCTCCTAGTCCCCGTCTCAATGAAATGACTACAAATACTGTCCATGCCCTTTAAATTCAAGACTCAAGGGGGAGAATCTCAGCAGCTTCACAAAAGCTATATCTCTGGTGCAAAGTTAGTGAGGAAAATTAATGTTGGATTGTATTATTTATTAGCAATATTTCTACGTGAAACAATTCATTTTCCCAAACCCCTAACCTCCGAAGATCAGGCAGACCAAGCAGAGGTAATTTACTCCTAGGACCCAAGGCATCCAAGAGGACTAGGGCCTTTGTCTTGTTAGAGACAGGATGGAGTCTCTGCTCCTTCATTCTCCCTAAAGCGTTTGAAATCATAAGTCCTCTTTGTCCTTGCTAACATATCATCTAGACTTGGGGTGAACAGGTCTGCAACAAGGGAAAGAGCTACTGAAAATACAACTGAGGCAATTTATACTTTAATAACCAAAAATTGCTAGGAGAAGTTGGGCTTCACAACTTTGCTGACCTTTCATTTCTTAAAATGCCAGAGAAGGGGTGGGGGGTCTACCCCAAATCCCTAGCTTGATGAAGCTACAGAGATCCACCCACCTGAGGAATGATCCTCAATAGTCCTCTTCCATGATAAAGTAATGAAGGGTGAAGTTGACATCTTTAGTCTACCTCCTCTTTTAAGAAATCCACCAATTGAGAGTCCCCAAGAGGACCAAATGCTGTTCAGATTGACTCAGGCCAGTCAGAAAGAAGGCACACTCCCTACAAAATGACAGGGTCAGGCTTCACAGAGTGTCTTTTCAGTACAGAGGCATAGAGAGATATAAGGGGAAAGAAACCAGGACAAAGCCTTGGGAGGTACCCATTGGATGAGGGTGAGACCTAAATGTTGATCTAGTAAAGATTCTGGAAAGGAGTAGTCTGACAGGTCAGAGGAAAGCCAAGAGAGATCAGTGTCATAAAATCAAGGGACAAAAACAGCCAAAGTAATTTTTAGTGTTTAACATGGGTAAGCTGTCAATAAGTAGATGGTGTATTTGATTTGAAATAATATAAATATTTTGATTCCTAATAAACATGAAACAACAATGTCATTGTGATGGTTGCTGTAACTTAATGGAGATATCACCATTTGCTTGGATTTATCAAGATAACCCTTGTAGATGAAATTTAGTAGTGATAGATGTAAAATTCTGCACTTGGGTTCAAAAACTAAATTGCACAATAAAAGGACAAGGTAATATGACTATATAGCAGTTCGTGTAAAAAGACTTGAGGATTTTGGTATACTCTAAACACTAGTTTGATATAGTAAAAACTAGTATTTAGAGTGTATTTTATTCTTTGCAAATATACTTCATATACAAATACATTTGATCCTTGCAATAACCTTTGGAAGTAGATGTTATTCTGTTATTATCTCATTTTATAAGTGAAGAAATTGAGACATAAAGAAATTAAGTTGCCCAGGGTCACATGACTAGTGTCTGAAGAGAGATTTGAACTCAGATCTTCCTTACTTCAAGTAGGAGAAGGAAATAAGAACTTATAAAGCACCTTCTCTGTGGCAGGCACTACGCTAAATGTTTTACAAATACTTTCACATTTGACCCTCTCGTCAATATTGTGAGGAAAATATTATTATCTCCATTTTACAACTGAGAGAACTGAGGCAAACCAAAGGTAAGTGACTTATCCAGAGTCACACAGCTAAGTAAATGTCTGAAGCAGGATTTGAGCTCAGTTCTTCCTGACTCTAGGCCCCAAGCTCTATTATGCCATCTAGGTGAAAAACTATTATCTTTAATATTTTTAAAATTATAAATTATAGTCATAAGTTGTACATATAGAAATAGTGTCTAGGATGGAGTTTGCTGTATTTATTATATTCTTTCCTAATCAGAACTACTATGCTAAGCTTTAGGAAGCACATTGATGAGATGGAGCTTGCCAGAGGATGATAATCTGAGTGAAAGAGAACTAGAGACAATACCATATTAGGATCAATGGAAGGAATCAATGACATTTCCCTTATAGAAGAGAAGACTTGGTATGTTGATTTGTATGTGTTTGTGGCAGAGAGGAGCTAGGTGATCTGTCTTGTAATATGTATGGTTTGTCATATAGAATGAAAATATATTTATTCCCTGCTGCTTCAGAGGACAAAACTACAATATAGTATTAATGGGAGGGGATAACGATGATGTAGATTTGGGATCCATATGTTTCTAGAAGGCAGTCATGCTTCAAAAAGAAGACTAATGATGATTTCCAAGGCCCTTTCCTACTCAAATGTAACCCTCTACTCCTGCCTCACCCTGTCTCTTTGTGTTCAGGAAGATGAAGATGATGATAAGGTTAATAAAAAGAATGAGAGAGAGAGAGAAAATCTAGGGATCTTGGAACACAAGGACTTTATTATCTCTAGTATCTCACCTGAGATCTCAGGTAGCATGTGCTTGTGATAAGGAAGGAGATTCACGATAGAATAGAGGGGGAAATATGTAGATGGAGAAGGAACACAGGGTAGGATCCCTCTCTTCCTTACAATGATATATTTGAACTCTCAAAGCTTCCATGCTATAAATAGGCATCATTTCACTATTCCTGTGACAGACAGAATAACTGTTAAGCAAGATGACTAGAGACCAGGATTTAAGAGAGATCCAGAATCTGGAGCAGAAATGGAGACAGGAATCATGGAGCGAGAAAATTCTTAGTAGCTAAAATTATCAATTATCATTAATTGCATTGCATTGGTGAACCAAGCAGGATAGACCACTATTATAATTCTCTTATCCATCACTTTTCCCCTTGCTTTCCTTGTTCATAATCTGATCCTGTGATGGATGGGATACCCATATTGTTATTATTTTAAACAAATTTCTTGCATATATTGGAGAACCCTCTGTTATACCCAAAGGGAAAAATAAAAACAAAAATAAGGCTTAGCAGATGTCTGGAAATGGACATATGGATGTAAGAATACTTGATCTTTTTTTTTTTATATTATGTTGAATAAATGACAAGCTTTCGGTATGCTAATTCCCCAGATCTATGAATATCAAAGGGTTAAAAACTAACAGGGTATCCCAATGAAGCACTCATGAAGAGCTTTTTTATTTTAATGCTCTGAATAATATTCTATTATATCCCCTAGATTAACTCTGAACCCAGACAGAAGGGGTTGAACCAATCCACTAGGTGAATGGGAGAGGAGTAATTTTATATATATATATATATATATATATATATATAATCACAATAAGAAGGAGAGGAGAAAGAGAAGCTTTTAATTGAGAAAATTGAAAATTATACACCTAAATGTCTATAAGAAATTAGCCAGCAGAGAGAATCATAGAATTTTAGTGCATTCTATATGAAATATATTTTATTTACTTTTACATCCTTGCCTTCTGCTTTAGAATTGATACTGAATATTGGTTCCAAGGCAGAAGAGTAATAAGGACTAGGTAATAGGGTCAAAGCAGCTTCCCCAGTCACAAAGTTAGGAAGTATCTGAGGCCAGATTTGAACCAGATCTAGATTGGCCATTCCATAGTTCTAGAAGAAGCTATTTAGAGCCCTGCCACACACCTTTCCCAATCATGAAAAAGTTTCCATAACAAACAAACTAGATCCACTGAGCCATCGGGGTGCCCCATATATTTTATATGAAATAGGAAACAAGAGTTAAAAGAATTGCAAATATACATTAGTTGCCTTTCTCATATCAACCACCATTTCTCCCACTAAATGATTATCATTCACCATTTAATTTAATGCTAATCTTCCTTTATTGTGCCCTGTCCTATCCAGTCTAGACCCATATAAGAATAGGGCTTTGAAGAGCCAATTATCTTTCAGGTTGATGGCTGGGATGCCCAATACTGGTTGGTTGATGGCTGTTCAGTAGAAAGAACTTGTCTGTAAGATTATGATTACGGGAACATATATCTGGAATGGACCTCATCAGCCAAGTATTTCAACACCCTGATTTTACAGATAAAGAAAGAATCTGACAAAGTGGCAGACACAGAGACTGGAGGCTCCATAGGCAAAGGGTGGATCTATATAATGTAATGAAGGAATCAACAACACTTTATCAAAACTGAGTTCATACAGACTCAGTTTACATGACACAGTTAAATAGTGTTGGAAAATTAGAGCAAAAAGATCTGAGGGCGGTGAGAGAATTGAGTCAGCAAGTAGATGGGGGAAAGACAGATGAGAGGAAAAGTCAAAAACATGCTCCCAGACATGCAGACAGCTTGTAGTAAGGGGCTGCATACAAGCAGCTGGACATGTCTGGGGTGGGAGGTGGTGGATGGTTTATACCAGTGCAGAAAACCTGCAGACTCTCCACTTTGCCTGACTCACCTCTACATTCTCTGAATTCTCCTGAAAAATAAACATCTGGGTTGACTGATTGCAAACATGCCCTGTAAATAAGCCTTTTCCTTTTCCCATTTTCACTCAGAATATCAAAACCCTTATTATTCACAGCTGCTGCCTGTTGCAACCAATTCAACCTCCAGAGTAGCTTACTTCTGCAGCTGGTATTAATGACCTTACTGCCTTTCAATAGGAAAAGATTCTTATATGAAAATGGGTCTTGGCTATCTCCTTGTTGCCAGGCTCCAATTTCTTCCCCTTAATTTCTCAGAATGAGGAAGGAGAGCCAAGCATGAAAGGTGTTGGGAATTGGCAATTCCATAGTTCTAGAAGAAGCTATTTAGAGCCCTGCCACACACCTTTCCCAATCATGAAAAGGTTTCCATAACAAACAAGTGTTTCACTCATTTCTACCTATTGTAATGATTAGAAGAGTCGTAAAAGTTACTTTGCATAAAATGCAAAGATTACTTATTGAACCAGCCTAACTTTTTCCAGTGGTTCCAAGCATTAAAACAATATTTGAATATAACAACCATATTCTAAGCATATCTTTAGTATATGTATATATTTTCTTGTATGTAATATATCTTTATGTATTATGTTGATATGTAACATGTATACATACATATTTCATAATATGTACATAACCTAAATGTGTATAGAATATGGTTCTAAATTTGACACATTAATTATTTGTGATTAATAATTGCATAAGAAAAAGAGCAGAAAATAAAAGAGAGAGGTAATAGACAGACAGAAGCTTCTAATTATTTTCAGGGATAAACATCTTTTCCTTTCTAAAGGAATATATTCTATATTTATTCCTGGATGAAATAGCAATGGTTATTCCAAATTCCATATGAATTGGACTAATACTTTGTATCTAAGTAGTATTTGGTGTGTGTGTGTGGGGGGGGTGTATATTGTAGTAATGATGGCATCCATACTTGGGATTTCATCACTATTGGAAAAAATCAGTGGAAAAATTTCTCACCAATGAAGACTGGCAATTTGTGAAGTGTTAGGGAGTTCTCTGGTGCACTGAGATATTAAATGACTTCTGCATGATCATAAAGCCAGTAAATGTGAAAGGTAGGACTTGAACTCAGAGCTTTCTGTTTTTAAAAACTAGCCTTCTATCCACTTATACCACACTACCACACTATTACTAAATAAGAAATAAACAATACACCAGGCAAAATTTTGCTTTTTTTACTTATCACTATAGGATCTAAATAATATATATTTCTGAGCTATAAAATTTGATGATCTTTACAACTAGCAATTTTTGTCACTTATGAGTCCCAAAGGACAAGATTTTTATCCTTTTAATTTGTTTTAATACTTTTAAAATGAGAAAGATGAGAGTCAGTAGATAGTGGTGTAGTGAGGAAAGAATATGATCGATGTCAAGAAGCCCTGAGTTCAAATCTTTCCTTTAATTCATCTTGGCTTTGTGACCCAGGGTAAGTCATTTAACATCTCAATACCTCTTGCTACTCTTCTCTAGTAAGAGAGTTGCTGATCTGAATTGGCAGAGGTAGTTTCCTCAATAGGAGTTCTATACAATTGGTTCTCAAAGCATGGTCTGGTAATCACTGGATGTGCCTAAATACTTTTTTAGGAGCCCCATGAGGTCAAAACTATTTTCAATAATGCAAAGATATTTTCATTTTTAATATGGTTAATACAGGTGAATAAAACTCATAAACAAAAGCTCTTGAGAGAAGGGTCCTCAGTAATTTTAAGAGTGAAGGGGTGCTGAGACCAAAAGAACCATTTCTCTATGCCAATGATATCTTAAATCTAGACTACCCCTCCACATAGGAGTCAGCAGTTTATTTTTCCCACTCAGAATAAATGTCTCACTAATATTTTGCTCTATTATTGTTACAAATGTTACTCATGATAATAACATCACCTTTGATTACTGAATCCAAGAAATTTAAATTATGGTACATTTTGCAACCAAATGACAAATTTGTCCTGAGACTGTTATAGCTGGATCTAAATGACTGATAATAGCCTATTTATCAAGTCCATGTGTTAGCCCTTCGAAAGGTGTTTGTATTTTTATTCTTTTTTATTGTAGTTTTCTTCTTTTTTAAACCCTTACTTTATGTCTTAGAATCTATATTGTGTATGGCTTCTAAGACAGAAGAGCAGTAAGGGCTAGCCAATGGGGGTTAAGTGACTTGCCCAGGGTCACACAACTGGGAAGTGTCTGAGGTCAGAATTGAACCCAGGACCTCCCATCTCTAGGCCTGGCACTCAATTCTCTGAGCCATCTAGCTGCCCCCCAGGTGTTTGTATTTTAAAAGAATTGCTTGCCTAAAGGAATGACACTCTCTACTAGTGAGATTTCATATAATGTAAAAGGCAAGTAGGGAAAATTGGGAAGGAAACAGAGAAACTTTTCTGACACTCATCAAATTTCATTCAGTGTTCCAAAAGAGCCATACCCCTGGAGGCTGGACCTCTTAAGGAGGCAGTTACTGAGAAACACTAATACCTCCTCTCTCCTGTGCTTCCCTGAGAGTTATTAAACAGTGCTATGTGACATCTGAGGGCTAAAGGTCATTAATAACTGAGGGAATCAATGAATACTTCCTAAAGGAGGTAGCATTTGAGCTGAACTTTAAAGAGTGATAAAAAGAGGGAGAGAAGAAAAAGAATGAGCTAAGACATGAACCAGGGAGCAGAGCATATGTTTGATGGATAGAGAGTTGTGCAGCTGACATAATATTGGATAAGGCTGGAAAAGCAGGGTTGGGGCCAAGCTACGGAGAACCTTAAAAATCAGATGAAGGAATTCAGCCTTTATTCGCCATGAAAAAGGGAGACAGTCACTAAAGACTCGAGTCAAAAATGACCTGACCAGAGGTACGTATTAAAAAGCATATTCTGTCAGTGGTATAATTGGGATGAGGGACAAATTTGGGGTAAAAGATGGGGTAAAAGCTGGAAGATCTGCAATAAAGCACCAGCAATGATTCATTTAGGTGGTTTATGAGGGCCAAGATTATGGGGGGCAAATTTGAGTCTTTGTGTACTTATCATGTAATATTGTTTATTTATATTTCTTATTCCTCCCTTCTACCCCAACTCTATCATAAGCTTTATGAGATTAGAAACTACAAATTATATAAACTTAGTATTTCCTGAATTGCCTAGTGTAGTGTTCTCTACACAGTAGACATTTTTTAAAAATCCTTCTGTCTTAGGGGGCAGCTGGGTAGCTCAGGGGATTGAGAGCCAGGCCTAGAGACAGGAGGTCCTAGGTTCAAATCCGGCCTCAGACACTTCCCAGCTGTGTGACCCTGGGCAAGTCACTTAACCCCCATTGCCTACCCTTACCAATCTTCCACCTATAAGTCAATACACAGAAGTTAAGGGTTTAAAAATTTAAAAAAAAATCCTTCTGTCTTATAATCAATACTAAGTATCAGTTCTAAGGCAGAAGAATGGTAAGGACTAGGCAGTTGTGGTTATGTGACTTGCCCAGGGTCACACAGCTAGGAAATATCTGAGGTCACATTTGAATCCAGATTCTTCCAACTCCATGTTGGGCTCTCTATCCACTGAGCCACCTAGCTGCCTCGTGTCATAATGATGCCAGATCACGATTTCTAACTCACTAATATCATACACTACATATTTTCCTAAACTAAGCAAGAATAGGGAAGCACAATAATATCACAGGCTTATAGTTTCAAATTGGGAATTTTCTTAGTGGTCTTCCAGGCCAGTCTCTCCTATACTGGTCAGTACGGTACAACGTGAAACAACACATCACAATACAGTTCAATCCTAAAGCCCTGGAAACTCAAGTGGCTTGCTAGAAGGTCACATAAAGATACCAAGAATATTCAGTTTCTCTCACTCCAAATCCATTACTCTATTCACCACACCATATTGATCCATAAAACTGTGAAGGATTTTCAAGTAAAGAAGCCTAAAAACAGAAGCCATCATGCCTTATTTCTCCCATTCAAATATAAGTTCCATAAAGGCAAGAAATGCCACTTTTGATTTTGCATCCTCAGAGCTTCATATAGCGTTTAAGACACAGTAAGCACTTAACATATGTTTTTGTTTTTTATTCATTCAACGACAATCTTTAGATAGATGATAAAAGGAAAGAGAAGTTCCCTAGGATCTTTAAGAAGTTACCCAGTTCCTCCATTCCCTTATAATCTTTTAATTTTCCCTCTACATTTAAAAATAGAACTAGAAAGATAAGTGCTAAAAGTGCACATTTACTGTTCCTCAAAACCAAGACTTAAAACTAAAAGACAACAGTAGGGATAGTAAATGTCCTCACAGTGGCATTTCCATAATTAGAAACATGTTCATATGCTTGCTTATTATTCCCCACATTTCTGAACGACTTTCCACATATCTGTAATTGATAAGCTAGAACAATGGGATGAATCTAATATGGTAAGATTCAATAGAGACAAATAGAAAGTCCAATTATGGGTTAAAAAAAAATCAACCTCCTCAGTAGGTGACAGGGGAGTGTGCTTGGATAACAGTTAACATGAAAATGGTATTTGGACTTCAGTGGACTGTAAACTCAATATGAATGAGCAATGTCACTTGGTGGCCTAAAAGAATATAATGCAATTTTGGGCTGTATCGAGCCATAGTATCATAGAGATTAGAACCCCATTATATTCTACTTCAGTTACATCTGTGTCATCATGTTCAGTTTCCAGTCCCAAATTTTATTTTTCTTATTCTTTTTATTTTATTTTGAGGGTTTTTATAATGCTTTATTTTTTCCCATTAATACTTTTCCTCTTTATTTTTTCCTTTTTTTATTTTTATTTTGAATATTTTCCCCTAGTTACATGTTTCATGTTCTTTCCCTCTCCCCCAAACCACTCTAGTCCCAAATTTTAGAAAGAATGTTGACAAATTTCCAAGATAGGAAGAAGCCATTTCTCTATTAAAGGATCACTTAAAGGAACTGGGAATATTTAGTCCAAAGGACCCTTTGGATAGATGTGATATTTGTCTTCAGATATTAAAAGAGACCTCAGAGACCATCTAGGTCAATCTGAACAAAAATTCCTGCTACAAAATCTCGTGTTAGTTCCTGTTAATGGCTTCTCTCCTATCCATCCAAATATTAATCCCCATGGCCCCAGAAAGCAGAATTAATGATGATGATGATGATGATGATTGCTAGCATGTATATAAAACTTTAAGGTTCACAAAGTGCTTTAAAAACATTATCACATTTTATCTTCGGAAGGGAATAAGCATGTGTTAAGTATCAGTTACTGTGCTATAAAATAAAATGCTTCAAAATATTATGTCATTTGTTCCTTGCAACAATCCAGTGAGATGGTGATATTTTTATCTCTATTTTACAGTTGAAGAAGGTGAGGCAAAAGAGAGATGAAGTGACTTCCCTAAGGACATAAAGGTAAATCTTTCTAAGCCAGATTTGGACTTAGGTCTTCCCCACTCCAGGCCCAACATTCTCTTCCTTGTACCATCTAGCTGCCGTAGAAGCAATGAGTCAAAGTTACAGAGGCAGACTTCAGTTGTTTGTAAAGAATGCTCTTTTAGTGAATTAAAACAATTTGAAAGCAGAACTGCAAAATCCAAGAACTAAAAGAGATCATTCAGGCCAACCTCTACCTACAAGAATTCTTATTACAAACCCCTTGTTAGTTCCTACTATTTCTCTTCTATCCATCCAGATCCAAAGGCCATTCTTATTGAAAGTAAAAATGGAAGTAAAGAGAGTTGAGAAGTTTTAGCCTTCTTGGTGGTGATCACAATTATGATCCAATATACTCTAAGGAAGAGTCCTATACCTTCTCTTGCTCATCACACAGATTTAAAGAACCAAAAATTATTACTCTCAGTATTCACTGCTAACATCATCACATTCTGACACCATTTTTATACAACTGTTTACTTTTTCATATTCTCTGTTAATATTCTTCTTTGCTTCTATCTCTATCTTTTTAAAAATGGTTTTATCCACAACATTGTTGCACATTCACCTTGGTCTCCTAAGGAAGGTCCCCTTTTTCTTCCTCATCAGTTTTTTTTTTCTTGCTTGTATCTTCATATATCATAGCAGATAGTGGATTCCCCATCACCAAAGGCCTTTAAATAGTGTAGTATAGACTGGGTGATGAATGATCAGGATGTTGTAGAAATTCCTGTTCAGGTACAAGTTGAATTGAGTGACTTCTTTGGTGGTCCCTTCCAATTCTGCAATATCATGTAATACTTTTCATTTGGGAATAGGGAGTTATTGTTGCTAAACTTGGGGATACTTCTGCTTGCTGTTGAGGGGAAGATAATGGGATAAGTTACAGCACCTGATCTGGGCCTTAAAATAATGGGAAAAAACATGAATATATAGAGATGGGATGGGAGGGGATTCTTCAAGGTATAAGGGACAAAGGATGCAATTATTCTAACCCATTTTTTATAGACAAGACATAAGCATTGTTGGATAGTAGCAAAACCTCTGATTGGAACTCAGGAAACCAGAATTATTTATCTTCATCTTACCATTACTCTGATGGGTAACCTTTGGCATATTAACCTCTCTGAATCTATTTTTCCACCTGTCAGATGAGAAGGTTGGTTTATAATCATGGTCTCCAAAGTGGGAGCTAGCTGTGGTTCATGTCCAAAAGGGGTGTGGCCTGAACCCAAGGGATCTATGAACAATAAACAGAAGGCAGGAAGATACTCTCTTGCTTCTTTCTACTGGGCAAACTCCTAGCCTCCACTCTTCTGAACCAGTGTCAACCCCTCAGGGCAATTATAACCTAAAATAATAGTTTCTAATGGATGCACAAGAACTTTTAGGAAAATTTCTGACCTTCGTCCTATCCCTTGCTTAGATTCCTTTGTCTATGACAAACGTCTCTTGGACAGGGACTAGTAAGAGTCTCACTCTCTCCTTTTTCATTTTGGGTAGAACAAAATGAGTCTCATGGGATGAGCAGGCATGGATAGACTGTGAGCTGGATCACTTATCTAATTATATTATCTTTCTCCTCTTAACCCATCCATTTCAAAAGCTTCCTTTTTACTATGGAGGATACTACCATTCTTCCAGGCACCCAGGATACCATAACCATATTGCCATATTCCATTTCACGCTTTCCCTCAACCCATATATCCAACCAGTTTGCCAAATTGCATTTCTATCTCCAAGTATCTCACATTTGTCTCTACCAGTCATTGTGTATACGATTTTCTTGGGTTTTCTCATTTCACTTTGTATCTGTTTCTAGAAATCTTTCCATGCTTCTCTATATTAATTGTTTCTTACAGCACAGCAATATTCCATTATATTCATATCTCACAACTTATTTAGCCCCAAATGAATGGCATTTCCTTTGTTTCTATTCTTTTTGCTCTAAAAAATGTGCTGCTAGAAATATTTTTAAGTATATGGGTTCTTTATTTTGTCCTCAATCTGCTTGGAGTATGTCTCTAGTAATGGAATCTCTGAATGCAAAGGTAGGGACATTTTAGTCACACTCTTCATGTAATTCCAATTTGCTTGTCAGAATGGAAATATACCTTTTTCACATAGATCCAACATTGATTAGCCCAACTTTATCTATCTTTGCCATCTTTTGCTGGAGCTAAGAATAAACCTCAGTAAATAATTGATTTATGTTTCTCTTATTTCACTAATTTGGAGCATCCTTGCATATGGTTGTTAATCAGTTGTGATTTTTCTTTTGAGAACTGTTTATTCATATTCTTTGAACTCTAATAAAGAATAGAATCCAGTCTTCAGAATGTGCATATGGTAAAGGAAATTGGTACAAGACAGAAAAGGTAAAAATGATTCCAAGGCTTCAAACTGAAGAAACTGGGAGGGTGAATTGCTATGAATCCCAAATAGGCAGATTTGGAAGAGGCAATGCTTTGAAGAAAGCAGGAGCAATAAGTTCAGTGATGAGCTCATGTTGAGTCTGTGGTATTGGTATGACACACAGGGAGTGATATCTAGCTGAAGATATGGAGGCCTGAAGTTCAAAGGAAGTAATGAGGTCCAGTATATGGATTTCATAGTCATCTGTGTAGAGATGATAATTGAACCTGTGGGAGCAGAAGAGATCAGCAAGGAATAGCATACAGAGAGAGATGATCAATAATGGCTCCTTTAGCTCAGTCTGTGAGAATGTAGAGAAACAATCATTTAGGAGAACATTGCTCTTTTTAAGTCAGTGACTAGATGACTAGATAATGGGAGTCAAAGTGAACATGGCAACACAATAGAAAAACAAGAAGTTAGAGTATTATGACAACAGGCAGTGAACACCTACAAATCTTGCCATGGTGATTACTCATTTGTGGAAACATTAGGAATATGTAATAACAATGAAATCCTCTCCAAACATCTCCGAGTTTTAAAAGTATATGGAAATTAAGGTGATTAAACACAAAGCTAGAGAGCCTTCATCAAGAAAATAACTAAAGTAGGAACATAGAGGACTTCAAAATACACCTTTCTTATTTAAATGAAAGCAGGATTCATAGAGTTTGAAATGATGCTGAAAAGGCAAAGGCAATGATGGTGAAAACAATTGTTGATGTAGCTACTGCTTCCCCTAAATCAGTGATTCCCAAAGTGGGCGCCACTGCCCCCTGGTGGGTGCTGCAGTGATCCAAGTAGGCGGTGATGGCCACAGGTGCATTTGCAAAAGGAGATCCCTATGTCTTATCGTGAAATATTGGATGTAATTCAAAAGTTCTTAATTGCATTTCCTTCATCATATTTAGTGGAATGTGGATTCAGTGCAGTAGGTAACCAATTTATTAACAAAAAAAGAAACCAATTGCAAATAGTCAATCGCGGTGATTTAAGATTACTGCTGACGAAAATAGAGCTGAGGATTACTAAATTGGTAGCAGCACACCAGGTTCATCCTTCTCATTAAGATGATTTAAAATGTTTTAACTTTTTTTGTATTACATTCTATTCTGAGTTCAATAAATAGTTTCATAATTTCAAAGTTCAGTGTTTCTAATTTACACCTTTCTTTACTATATTTTACAAAAAAGGTAGAAACATTAATACATATATTTTTCCTATTAATTGCTATTAAAATTTAAAAAAAATAATTTCCAGGAGGTGCTAAGTAATATTTTTTCTGGAAAGGGGGCGGTAGACCAAAAAAGTTTGGGAACCACTGCCCTAGATCTCAGTAAGTATTTTAGGAGGGCCATAGATTTAAGGCTAGAAAGGATCTTAGAGTTTTCTTTTCTAACCTGGTTATTTTAGAGAAAACAAAGCAAAACAAACAAACAAACAAAAAAAAAAACTTAGACTCAGGTAAGTTGCCAGAATGGAAATATATCTTTTCAGATACCCTCCAACATTGGCTAGCCTATCTTTAGTAATCTTTGCCATCTTTTGCTGGGGCTAAGTAAAAACCCATTCAATCTTTCAGTTAGTCAACTAGTAAATAAGTCAATGAGAATAGTTCAAGCACTGTGCTAAGAACTAGGGATACATAGATATCCTAACAATGAATGACACTGCTAGGATTTGAACCTAGTTCCTCAATCCAACATTCTAATCACTTCATGAAACTGCTATATTTTTTAAGTAGAAAATATGAGAGAAAACATACTTCTTATTCAAAGACAGTAGAAAAATCAATCAACCAATATTAAGTGCCTACTATATACCAGGCACCATTCTAGGAGCTAGGAGAAAAGAACAAAGAATGAAACAATCTATCAAGGAGCTTGTGTTCTAATAGGGTAGATAAGTATTTGTATAATTATATATGGCAGGAGCAGCTAGGTGGTTCAGTGGATTGAGAACTAGACCTAGAGACGGGAGGTCCTAGGTTCAAATCTGGTCTCAGATACTTCCCTAGCTGTGTGACCCTGGGCAAGTCACTTAATTGCCTACCCTTACTGATCTTCTGCCTTAGAACCAATACACAGTATTGATTCTAAAACAGAAGGTAAGGGTTTAAAAGAAAAAATTTTTAAAAATATATAATTATCTATGGCATAAATAGAAAATGAATAAATACAAAAATACACAAACACTGTAATATACTATATATAGTACATATCTGTGTATGTCTATATATATATATATACTTGCGTATATATACGTGGTATATATGTATGTATATTTATATTTTTTTAAAAAGGGAGAGAGAAAAAGAGAGAGAGAGAGAAAGGGAGGGAGGGAGGGAAAGGGAGAGAAAGAGAGAGTTGTTAATTTGTTTTAGTCAAAACTGAGGCAAACAGTGTTAAATGACTTTTCCAGTATCATACAGCTAGTAAATATCTGAGGCCAGATTTGAACTCAGTAAGATTAAGCCTTCCTGACTTCAGGTCGGCCATGCTCTCTACTATATCTCCTTGTTGCCAAAATCTATATCTAGTATTTAAATAGAGGGTAGTTTTGAAGGGAAGTCATTAGCCCTTGGGAGCATTAGGAAGGTACATATGAAGGTGCATATTTTCATGCAAAGGATGGTATTTGAGCTATATCTTAGAGGAAGAGAATTGGTTATGATGAAGAAGAATTACAAGTTTAAAAACAAAAAGTCAAAAACAGTTTAATGGAGAGAGTTTGGAGTCTGGAATCAAAAGACCTCTGTTCCAGTCTATTCCCACAACAGACCTAGATAAATCATCTAATATCTCTGTTCCTCAGCTTCCTGACCTGTAAAATTAAAAGGTTGAACTAGATAATTTCTGGGGCTTCTTCCAATTCTATATATCTTTGATTCTAATTAATTGAGACCTGAAATGAAAGGTGTCTGCCATACCTTAATAACCTGTGAGGTGAGACTGTAAGCTCCTTCAGGGCACTGACTGTCTGTTTTATTTGTATTCGTATTCTCACCCAGTGCTTAACACAGTGCCTGGTACGTAAAAAAAATGCCAGTCAATAAATATTTATTAATGTTTGAAGAACATTAATATCGAAATTTGAAATTTGGCCTCAGACATTTCCTAAAAGTGTGACCCTGGACAAGTCATTTAACCCCAATTGCCTAGCCTCTCTTCTGTTTTAGAATTAATATTTAGACAGATGGTAAGGGTTTAAAAATGTTTATTGACTAATGCAATTCCAGCAGCAGAAAGTCCATTCCTCGATAGTAGGAAACTGAGATCTGAGTTTGTGGTCCTCACAAGTAATTTATTTTTATACTGAATCTAGAATTTGAAATTATATGTAAACATATATGTGTGTAAAAAAATATGTGTACATATATATATATATATATTCTTCACAATTAACAGTGTGTAATTCTATACTTGAGAGGCTTAAAGAAAGCTTATAGGATTTTTCATGAAATCATAGATAAGTGCTAGAGTTGAATGGGACATTGTACATGTAGGCCAATGATTTCCAATTTTTTTGACTATGTAAAAAAATAAGAATAAATCAACAATATGAGCATTATTTACTGATAAATTATATAGTGTACTACTGTACTTATAATTATATACCTAATAACACCTACCCTTATATAGAAATTTAAAGAAATTAACAAAGGACAAGATAAAGATGGCCCTAGTGGCAATAGAGAGCCATTAGAATTTATTGAATAAATGATATGGGCAAATGTAGCTTTAGAAAAATAACTTTGGCTGCTGAGTAAAAGATATTTTGGAGTAGGAAAAGTATTGCAGAAATGAGACCAGCTAGGAGACAATTATAATAGTCCCACTAATGAATGAAGGCTTTAACTAGTGTCAAAAGAATAATTAAAATGTTTATATCTTTGGACCCAGGGATTCCACCACTAGACACAGACTCCAAGCAAGCCAATAACAAAAATAAAAGATCCACATGCACCAAAATGTTGATAATAAAATATTTTATAGTAGCAAAGAACTTAAAATAAACACCCATCAATTGAGGAATGGCTAAATTGTGGTATAAGAATTTAGTAAAATATTATACTGCCATTAGAAATTAAGAATATGAACTTGAAGTTTGGGAAGACTTATAGGAACTGATATAAAATGAAACAACAGAACTAGAAAAAAAAAGATACACACTGACTATATAATGTAAATGGACAGAATAACAACAGAATAATAGAAATGAATGCTTTGATATTGTAAAGCCCAAATTTAATAACAAAAAAAGAGACCTGAGAAGATATCTTCCCCCAGCTTCTTTGTAGAAATTGGAGAGCATAGTTGTAAATGCTGTGAAACAACAGGCTTTTCAAAATATGCTGGTTAGGGGGCAGCTGGGTAGCTCAGTGGATTGAGAGCCAGGCCTAGAGATGGGAGGTCCTAGGTTCAAATATGGCCTCAGACACTATGTGACCCTGGGCAAGTCACTTAACCCCCATTGCCTAGCTCTTACCACTCTTCTGCCTTGGAACCAATACACAGTGTTGATTCCAAGACAGAAGGTAAGAGTTTTAAAAAAGAAAAAAAAATATGCTGGCTTGTTTTGCTATGCTTTTAAAATTCTTTTTTATTCTTTAGTATAAGGATACTTATAAGGAAACATAATAATTCTCTGAAAGGGAAAGGGAGGAAATAGAGAGGAAATGTAGGTAAAGGAAAAGAAAGGACTATAATAAATGAAACCCCCCCCCTTTTTTTTAAAGTGAGTAACCAAGCAGGGCTTCAAAACCAGGTCTTCTAATTTCAAGTTCAATATTCTTTCCATGACACCACACATACTCCTCCTTCCTTTCATTTTTTGATCTCTCTTCTGGCCATTTGTCATTTTTCTGTCTCCTTCCATTAATAAGTTGGACTGGTTCACTAGCTTCTTCTCTCCTACTTGCAAGTAATTGAAAATGACAAATAGGCATGTCTGAAGAGCTATATAGAGACAGGCCTTATTCACCTGAAGTACACTAAATTAGAAAAACTTTTGGAGAAAAATTTGGGAAATAAGAGCTAATGTGTTCACAAGACTCATAGCATCATAGATTTAGAGCAGGAAAGAATCTCAGAAGACATCTAAAATCACCCCTTGATTTAACAGAGGACAAAATTGAGGCCTAGAGATATTAAATCAATTGTCCAGTGGCACACACATTTAAGTGGCAGACCTAGGGTTTGGACCCAAATCCTTTGATGACAAATCCAGCTCTGGTTCTCTTGCACCACTCGATGGAAAAGTCTTTGTAAAAAAAAAAAAAACATTTTTCTTCTTCTTGTAATGCTTCTATATTCATGATACTAGGTTCCAATTCCACTTTAATCAATTTTATTCCAATGAGTGAATTACAATTTGATACCACATTATGTAATCCTTCATCTCTATTTTGACCTCTATAATCTTCATCTTACAGGCTGAGCTTCATCATTTATATTCTTCCCATGGCTTGGCATATATTTTTCAAGAAGCACAGGCCTTGGCATTTCAACCACTTGTTAAGCATTTGATGTGACTTCTTAAACTTGTCTGTTTGCTTTTGTCTCAGTGGTGACATCCAGAACAGAAACCCATTGGTTCCCACATTTCCAAGTTAACCTAACTGAAGCGTATTACGTGGCCAATTTGTTCCAGAAATAAAGAAAAACATCCTGAATTGGAGCTGCTGGTGTGTGACCTACAAAAATGAAAATGCAGTTGATGAAACTGGGGCATTTCTACATACACCCTCAATTCCTAAAATAGAAAACACACAGCTGACCCCATTTCCACGCTAATGCTTGGCTGGGTCTGCATTGAGGGGGGGGGAGGCGGAGAATGCTGTGAAATGGAATGAGATTTAAGCTCCCATACAATTGTTTAATATGTGCAGAATGCAATAAAGGGATAGGATGGTATGCTTTTCTAAAGTAGCTGATAACCGAGGGCTTGTCCTTCTTTCCTTGACAGATCTTTTTGCAACATTTGTGAAAGGGGATCTCTTTTTTCCCTTTGACAATGCATGGTATTCAATAAGAGGAAAAAATGCGGTCTATTATTTGAATATTCCTAATTTTCTGGATTTTATTGCCCTATAGGCAAAATATTCAGATGTGATTGAATTTTTCTTTTTCTTAATCCATATATGTAACACTTTTGTGTGTATTTTGTTCATAATCTGTTCTCACAGGGTTGGGAAATTAAAAGATATTTAATAAAAACAGAAGATAGACCACTAATAATAATAAATGATATCTATGCTATACACCAGTGATTCCCAAATTTTGGCCTACCGCCCCCTTTCCAGAAAAAAAATTTTACTTAGTGCCCTGGAAATTAAATTCTTTTTTAATTTTAATAGCAATTAAGAGTAAAGATAAATGCACCTGTGGCCATCACTGCCTTCCTTGATCTCTGCAGCACCCACCAGGGGGCAATGGCACCCACTTTGGGAATCACTGCTATACACTAAGGTTTCAAAGTGCTGTATATACATTGCTTTATTTGAGCCTGACAGAAGCTCTATGAGAAAGCTTTTTAACATTTCCCATTTTACAAATGGGGAAGCTAAAGCTCTGAGAATTCTTAGTATCGTGGATTTAGCAGGCATTATTAAATTCTTTCTTCTATCATGGACCCTTTTAACTTTCAGATAAAATCCACAAACTCCTTTTCAGAATGTTTTAAATATATAAAATAAAATACATAAGATTATATAGAAAACCAATTATATTGAAATACAATTATTAAAATTTTTAAAATAAAATTTCTGGGCCCCAGATTAAGAGCCTAAGATAACAGTTATAAATAGTTATAAATTTTATATGTGTTATAAAATTTTTTGTATGTTATAAAATTTATAAAAAGTTATAAATAACCTAATAGGATCATCTAATCTATCCCCTTAATGTGGAGTTAAGGATACTAAGACTCAGAGAAATAAAGTGATTTGCCCAGGGTAGTACAAATAGTAAACAGTGGTGCCAAGATTTGACACTGGGTATTGTGACTGCCAGTTCATTGTTCTTTCAGAAGCCCATATTGCCTTGTTCCTGGTCAAGTAACTCAAAAAAAAGATGTGAACTTTCTATCCAGCACCCTGGATCCATTTGGATAGGTCTTTATTTGTCAGATTTTAACTCTCAAAATAGAAGTTCCAAGGGCTAAAACAAGACATCCAAAGGCAGGGGCAAGAGAGAAGAAGCACAAGGCAAGTGTCATTCAGGGCAAAGGACTCCATGGGGTCTCAGCAACTGAAGGGAGCGAGATACAACTAGGATTGGGTCTTCACAGAGGCAATAGCCAAACCTCAGTATGTTAAGAAAAGACAAGAAGAGCAATGGGTTTGGGTTCTGCAACAGGACATCTTCTGACTGGTTGTACACAGTTCCTACCAAGCAGTTCAAGTACCAACACCTAATTAATATGTGGAATGTCTGAATCTCACCTTTTTTACACCAGATCAATTTAATGATACAACCAAACACCATAGGTCTTGCAGAGAAGTACTTGGCTCTTGCTCTGCTGCACCTAAAAGGTTTTCCATCTCTTATGTAATAGAGAAAGGATAAGGATTGGCTAGAGGAGATCTAGATCTGTAAGCATGGTACATGGAAGTTTCTAGCATGGAATAGGGCAGAGGTGGTAGATAGGAGACAGAGACATTTCCTAGAGGAGAGGCAGCCTGATCCAAGTAAGATTTAAGGATATTGGAGAAGCCTCCAAAACTGAGAGGGATATTATTAGGTTTTTATTGTTGTTGTTGCTATTGCTGCTGTTGCTGTGGTTTTAATTTGCTTGTTTGTTTTGTTTTCTTTGGACTTTTGAATAAATACTATCTAGGCTGCAAAAGAAAGGTTGCTTCCTGGATTTAGAATTTGTAAACTTGTTTTTCTTTCTTTGACTTTTCTCACTTTGGAGAAATCTGAATAAGGGAAGATTGAGAGTATTCTTTTTTATCTCTATTCTGTGAGAAAATGAGAGATGACTTCAGTTTTTCAGTAAGCAAGAAAAGAGAAAACATGATGATTCTAAAAAAGATGATAAGTGACTCAAAGTGACCCTAAGTTTTGGGTAATATAAAATCAATCCAAGGAAATAACCTAATTCTAAATTTGTTTTCTTCCTTAGACACCAAAACTTAGACTTACTCTTTTTGTCCAAATGTAAAAATACTCCTACTCTTCACTAGTAGATCAATATACTGATAAAATCATAGATCCAATTATAAAAAAAAATTTCCTATTACTTCCTCCACATCCTAAAATAAATAACACTTGCCTATTCTAAGAATGAAGTCGTTTCTTGCTTTCCAACTCTATCTCCTGTTTTATAGTCCATAATGCTCTCTTCTAAATCCTCACTAACCTGGTAATTTCATAATTCCCACTCCAACAATTACTGGCTAACTCTTTCCTCCAGTAATGGTCATGGCCACTGCTTTCAATTTTTGTGGATATTTCAATTCTCTATTCATAGACATTATAGCCCAGTAATCCGTGTGTGTGTGTGTGTGTGTGTGTGTGTGTGTGTGTGTGTGTGTGTGTTGAGGGGTTGCAAGGAGTCAAATGCTCTAACTCATTTTCAACCATAGCCACTGCAGCCAGTTGGCATGGCTTCAAATACTCCATCAGTACACAGATGGTCTACTCATATTTGCAGAAAATATGGAAGCTCTTAAGAGATTCACTCATACAATAAATGAGCTAATGTTTGTAAAAGGATTGAAACCTAAATGAACTATGTAACTGCTAAGTAGGATAAATTCAGGTTTGGTCCAAGGAGATATAACTAATGACATGAAAAAGAAGTGCTAAAATATGACCTAGTTTTTGTTAATGTTAGTACCCATTATTGGATGCTTACTATATTCTATTCCACAATAATAGCAATAATAATAACAATTATTATTATTATTATTATTATGAATCCAGCAATTATTTAACAGCTTTAGGTCTACAAAGGTTGCACATGCTATTTCATTTGATCATTACAACAACTCTTATAGATAGGTGATATAATTACACCTCTTTTTTCAGAGGAAGAAACTATGGCTGAGAAAAGTCCAAGGCTATATAGGTAAGTAAGGGTCTGAGATATGATTTAACCTCAGGATTCCCTGATTTCAGGATCTGTGCTCTACCCATTTTACCACCTAGCTGTCTGAGCACAAAATAAGGATAAATATGACAGAGTGTCTGCCTTCAAGCATTTTGCATTATAGTCTGGAACTTGTCTAATATTAGCATTCTCAATAGAAAAAACTTTGGATTGGATACAACTTTCCCCTGATCTGCCTCATCGTCATTTTACAGGCACATAATCTAGGAAACATTTCCCCTCTTGACTCAAAATTCAGTCACTAGTCAAGTATTGTCATTTCTACTTCTCTAATAATATCTCTTGAATCTCTTTCTTCCTTTATGCCCATTAAAACGACCTTTATTCGGGCCCTCATTCTTCCTACTTAAGTAAGCTATTATAAAAGCATTCTAATTTATTCTACTGGCTTCAGTTTATCCCTTGCTCAAACCATTCACAATAAGGCTGCCCAAATAGTCTTCCTAACACGTTGGTCCAATCATGTCACTCTTCTACCAATACATATACATATATTACCAATATTACCAAAAGTTGGAACAGGACAAACTTTAAGCCCAGGGGAATCTTCAGTATTGAACCTCCATTGGCTAAGAAATAGAGTAATGGATCAATGGAATAGGATAGAAAATCAGTACACAGTAGCTATTAATCATAGTAATAGTGTTGTTTAAACCCCCAAAACTAAGCTATTGAGGGAAGAACTCTATTTGACAAAAACTGCCAAGAAAACTGGAAAACAATATGGTAGGAAACAGGCGCAGACAAACATGTCACACCATAAAACAAGATAAAGTCAAAAAGGACACTTGGTCAAGAAGTAAAGGAGAATACCATAAATAAATTTGGGGACCCTGGAAAAGTTTAGTTGTCATATTTATGGATAAGGGAAGAATTAATGACCAAACAAGAAATAGAGAATATTATGAAAAATGAAACAGATATTTTTATTACACTAAATTTTAAAATTGCTATACAACAAAACAAATGGAACTAAGATTAGAAGGGAAACAACAAATTTAAAGGGGAAACTTTTTTTAGCAAAATCTCTAACAGAGGCCTCATTTCTTAAATATATAGAGAACTAAGTCAAATTTATAAGAATACAAAGCATTGTCCCAATTGGCAAATGGCAAAGGATATGAGCAGGTATTTCTCAGATGAAGAAATTAAAATATAGTCATATGAGAAAATGCTACAAATTACTATTGATTAGAGAAAGTCAAATTAAAACAACTCTGAAAAACTACCGCATACTTATTGGAGTGGCTAATATGACCAAAAAGGAACATGATAAATGTTGGAGGGAATATGGAAAATTAGGGACACTAATGCACAATTGATGGAAGTGTGAACTGATATGACCATTCTGGAGAACAATATAGAACCACATCCAAAGAGTAATAAAATTATCCATATCCTTTGACCCGGTAATATCACTACTGGATCTATATCTTAAAGAGATTAGAGATAAGAGGAAAGGACCTACTCATACAAAAAAAAAATTTAGCAGTTCTTGTAGTGGCAAAAAATTAAAAACTAAGGTGTTGTCCAGCACTTAGAGAATGGCTGAACAAGCTGTGGCATACAGTTGTAATAGAAAACTTTTGTGCCATAAGAAATGATGAATGGGATAACTTCAGAAAAACCTGGAAAGGCTTATATAAACAAAGTGAAATGAGCAGAACCAGGAGAACACTATATACAGTAACAGAAATATTGTAAGATAACAACCGTGAAGGATTAAACTATTATCAGCAAAACAAAGCTCCAAGATAATCCCTAATGACTCATGCATGATTTAAAAAAATGCTATCTACCACCAAATAAGGAACTGTTGGAATCTGATTGCTTATCAAAGCACACTTTTTTCCATTTTATTTCCCTTATGAGTTTTTTATTGTATATATGATATGTATCTTCAGTCACGACATGAGGAATATGGAAATATGTATTGCATGAAAGCACTGATATATTTACTACCTGGGGAAGTGGGGGAAGGGAGTGTGATATCAGAAAACAATTGTCAAAAATTGTTTTCACATGGAATTGAAAAAATAAAAATTCAATAAAAAATAAAGGAGCTTAGCACACAGTAACTGGCACATAGTTGATGCTTAATAAATACTGACTGGGAAAAAAAAAAGCAAAAACTTTTCTTATCTCCCTTCTTCCTGGAATGTAAATTCCAGGTGTTAAGAAAAAAAGAAACTCATAATCAAAGCAACTCACTTTCTAGTACTGGACGACCTTGTTGTCTTTTCCCTAGATCCCCTTCTTTTCTCCCCTATCCTCCCTTCCCTTAGTCTCAACTGGGTAGAAAAATCATCTAGAGTCCCAGGATCTGCTCCTCCAAGGAATTCACTCTCCTTTATGAACCTAGATAGCTGGCTAGATGAATAAAAGATACTTACTATATGCCAGGCATTATGATACACCAACAATACAAATATCAGCAAAAAATATATGAACCTTACCCTTGAGGGGCTTGCCTTTTCATCAATGACAAAAATACAACACAAATAATGAGGGAGCGGGAAGGTTTCCTTTGCTGGCTCTCTTTTCTGATGCTAGAGGTCCTACTTACTACTAGAAACTGCTTCTTCCCTCCAGTCTTTCTGACTATGGAGTTTTTCTATTCCCCATGGAGACTTTTCACCTTTTCCTGAGTCTTTCAAAGCAACTCTCCAATTGCCTCATAGATAGGTCTGTAATGGTAAATGTTTCATAGCCAACTCTAAAAAAGAAAGAGAGAAAACACAAGACATTTTTAAGTTTAAATTTCATCGTTAATATTTTTCCATCTTTTTCTTAAGATAGACAATCAACAAAATAATAGATCAAGCCTCAATTTTGTAGTGTCTTCCCAATTTGAAGTGTAAATGCTCACATTAAAAAATTTTTAATTGGCACTTTTGAGCTGGTTTGAACTGGCTTTAGTATACCTCACAGAGTATTTCTTAGTGGAGATATAGGTCTGCTACTATACACAGGGCTGATGGAAGTGAGAGAGGAGAGAAACTCTCTTTTCCCTCTTCTTGCCTTATGATATAAATGCAAAGGGGGCTCTGCAAACTGCTCTCAGATTGGACTGATTCTTAGTCTTTAATAATTCCACTGTCACTTTAAAGATCTTTTTATATGGCAAATAATTGTTCTACCAAAAGCATTTCTCTTCTCTGATCCAGTGAAGGAGAGGACAACATGGGAACAAGAGGATTTCGTTACCCTGACAATATGTCAGCATCTTATTATCTGTGACCCCATTCCATGACTACATCAACCTTGAGGTGAAGAGGGAATTTAATCCCCCTTCAAAATCTTCCAAATCTTGACTCTAAAACAGTTAACAGCAATAGCATATCAAATAACATGGTTGTTTTTTTGTTTTATTATTTAACTAAGTGGGGAGGCCCTAGGTATATTTATGAGCAGCAGAGAAACAGTGAGAGAATGAAGTTTAAGGAGAGAGTAGGTAGTCTCTTAGAGAAGATGGGCTAGAATGGAATCAAGGGTGCATGTAGAGGTGTTTGTTGTGGTAAAGAAAAGAGACTTCTCTTCATGTGAACCAGTGAAGGAGGAGGAATTAGAAGGAAAAAATATATTAGTGTTGTGAAACGAGGAGGGGACAAAAGGAAACTCTCAGAAATGGAGATCTTTTTTTCCCCCAGTGAAATAAAGCAAAGTCCCCAAGTACTCAGAGTGGAAAGGGGTGCTATGGAATGTTTGAGGAAGAATGAAAAGCCCTATAATGAGTAGGATAGAAAATTGATTGGAGAGTTATAAAAAGATTGCCTTGCTCCAGGTGAGATGGTTGTTCAGTCATGTCCAACTCAGTCTGTAGGGTTTTTGGAGGGGCAAAGATACTAAAGTGGTTTACTATTTCCTTCTGCAGTGGCAAACAGAGGTTGAATTGACAAAGGTCACACAAATAGGCATTTTCTGAGACAGATTTGAACTGAAATCTTCCTGACTTCAGGCCCAGCACTCTATTCACTGTGTCATCTAGTTGCCCAGTTGAGATTATGTAACATAAATTTGTAGTGGATCCAGCCAACATGATTTCATGATTCATTTAGCAGCCCAGGAATAGTAGTAGTAAAAGCAGTAAATGGCAGGAATAATGAAAATCTGGGACTTAGCAGGACAACATCTTCAATAAGAAAAAGGGCAAGGTAATACAGTTGAAAAGTCAGTGTACAGGCGATCTGGTTCACCAACCCATAGAGGCAGGCAAGGAAGAAGAATATAACCACTGTGGGGGTTAACAGCCTAGGAAAGAAATGAAGGTTGGAAGGTTTTGTAAGAAATAAAATGGATATAAAAGGACAGATTTTAAAATATTGTGGTTTTAAAGATTTATTAATAGACATTAGAAAAATGAAGCCACGTGCCAGATAAAGAGTTAGTTTGAAAGAGCCACCATACTTCCACCACCATGCTGCTTCAGCCAGAAAAGACCATGTACCCTTCCAGGCACTTCCTTTTTATTCTTCTCTCTATGTTATTACACTTCCTGTCTATGTGATCACAAAAGAGGAATCATGGGAAATGTAGTTTGTATTATTATTATTATTATTCCTATTGACTCCCAGAGGAGCATAGGGCCGCAACCATCTCATGCCAACGAACTCTGTTCTGGGCAACTTCCACCAACTGGACATATCTTTGCCAGGTCTGTTTTGGCCTTCCGATTTTTCTCCTTCCTGGTGGGTTCCATATTTTTTTTTTCATAGCATCCTGACTGATGGGACACTGAACTGTTCTTTCCCAGAGTCTGGTATTGGAGATCTTTTCAGGCCATCTGATGTTCAAGATTTGACGTAGGCCTGGAGTTTGTTGGCTTTTGCCAGCACACATTGTGGACCCTGTTGGAGAGCAATCTTCCAGACTAGGCGATCGTTGGTTTTGTTGGTTTAATGAGGTTGCAGTTTCTGTAGCAAGTGAGATTTTTACGGGGTGAGGTTGCTAGCCTCGCGCCCAACCCTCCTCCTTTTTCAGCCGGGCTTGGGACCATCCTTGGCGGAGTTGAAATGTAGTTTGAAAGAGCCCTAAATGTCCACAGGAAGTTTGGACCAGGGACCTCAAATTAATTCAAGGACCTCCAAATTTCCAATATCACAGATTGGAGGTCACGATAATGACAAAGAAAAGAGTTAAACATTATAAAGGATAGGGAAAGACAGAATGATAAAGATAATAAAGGAATTTAAAAGTTATTATATCTCTATTTCTTACACAATTATAGCCAGAATATATATTATTATTCTAATTCTGCTTTCTTCACTACATTATTTCATATAAGTTTTCCTATATTCCATTGTAATATTTATATTTGTCATTTCTTATGGTACCCTCATATTCCAATACATTTACATATCCCAATTTATTTAGTTATTCCCCAGTTATTAGACATGTGGATAATTTCCATTTTTTAGCTATTACAAATAATGGCACTATTAATATTATTGTACAGGTGGGTCTCTTTTTCCTTTTAATAATATCTTTTGGGTTTAGGCATAATAATGGGATCACTGGGCTTAAGAGCATGAACAATTTTGTAGCTTTTCTTGTAAATATTGCCATAAACAGTCATAGATGATGCAATAAAGTTTGTTTTTTTAAATGATGGAGTTAACTTTAACAAGATAGTAACTAAAACAAATCTAGTTGGTTTTTGTCCCTTTCTATATTTTATCTGGATATTTTTATAGGATTTGTGCATGTGTGTATGCATGTGTGTGCATAGCAGTATGTATGAAGAGAGAGAGAGTTGTGCTTATCCTTTAATCTTTAATGCCTAGAATATTACTTTACACATAGTGAGTATTTAGAGAGTAGTTAAAGAATGTTTGTTGAAAATTGAAATTTTTTTGTTGTTGCCTAATAGTTGTTCACTTCATACTCTTAGTCATTCTATTCTGTTTTTTGAGAGTTCATTTTTACTTCTTATTCCCAGTAGCAAATAAAGCACTAAATTTAAAGTCAAGAAGATGTGAGTTCAAATCCTGAATCAGTCACTTACTATGTAATCTTGGACAAGTCACATAATTTCTCTTAGCCTCAGTTTCTTCATTTGTAAAATGAAGATACTAATAGCTCCTACCTCTTCAGGTTTTGTGAAGATCAAATGAGATAGTAAAGGAAAAGTGCTCTACAAACCTTAAAGCTCAATATAAATTATAGCTTTTAATGTTATTTAATTCAATTTGACAAATGTTTGTTATGCATTTTCTATATGCTAGGCACTGTAGTAGATTCTAGGGTTGTTAAGTAAAAAATTTTAAAAGACCATCTTCAAATGTCTGGCAATCTAACAGACTCTGAGGCTATATTTATCTAAGAAGACCAATTCAGATGAAGTTTTTTGGAAAATAACAAGGCAATGAAAAGAATTTCTTATGTAGATTTTACACGATAAACTCTTAAGAGCTATAAAGCATGAAGCACTCCCTGATAGGAGCACAAAAACAAATGAATGTCCATGGCATCTTGTTATTATTCATTTGGGAGTTCAGAAGACGTCAGAGGAAGTAGACCCAGAAAATTATGGAATCGGTGAGCCCTGAAGCCAATGCAAAGGAATGCTTCATATTAAAAATCATCTAATAACTTCTATTCTTACACATTCATTAAATCATTCTTGCTCAAGTATTCTAACTCAATTAAGTATTATATATTAACAATTTTAACAGCATAACATGAGATTGTTTTATACAACTTAATACTTTAACTTTGTATTTAATAATGTAATTATAGTAAGAATTTAGAACCATGTCTCAAATTTTCCCCTCCATGTTATATTCGTACAACATGTTTGTGCTGAATAGTGGGCAGCTATTAACCCAAATTTCATCCTCAAAAATTCTAATCTATGCAGATTAAAGGAAGAATATCAGAACAACAAAATGGGAACTGACTAAAACTATGTCCTAAGGTAATAGTTGCATCAAGACATATTTTTAAAAAGAGATCAAAAGGGGAAAGAGTGAGGGCACTTTTGTTGCCAATAAACATCTTTAAGAATCATCAAAAATCATTTTGATGGGGCAGCTGGGTAGCTCAGTGGATTAAGAGTCAGGCCTAGAAATGGAAGGTTCTAGATTCAAATCTGGCCTCAGATACTATGTGACCCTGGGCAAGTCACTTAACCTCCATTGCCTAGCCTTTATTACTCTTCTGCCTTAGATCCAATACACAGTATTGATTCTAGGACAGAAGGTAAGGCATACATAGAAAAAAATGAATTTAATGTTACTGGATATTTTTTGTCATTGTCATATGTAATGGGGGCCCATCCTGCACATGCCCAGATATATGATGGCACCAAGCTTTGAGAGAAGGCATTCTCTCAAGTGTTTACTTGCTATAGAAGGTGACAACAGCCTCTTTCCATTGTCTTTGTAGATCAGTGATTCCCAAAGTGGGTGCCACTGCCCCCTGGTGGGTGCTGCAGCGATCCAGGGAGGCGGTGATGGCCACAGGTACATTTATCTTTCCTATTAATTGCTATTAAATTTTTTTAAAAATTAATTTCCAGGGGGCTAAGTAATAATATTTTTTCTGGAAAGGGGGCAGTAGGCCAAAAAAGTTTGGGAACCACTGGTGTAGCTGGAGCAGATTGCAAATTTTAAAATGGTCAGACTGAGATGTTCTCTCTTTCCCTCAGTGTCAAGGAGTGAAAATTCATCCATAGTGCAAACACCGTGATGAGAAAGTTGTACCTTCTTCTGTTCTTCCTCCTTACTCTGTTGATCCAAAAAAACTGGGCTTGGGGTGTTTTGTTTTATTTGGTTTCATTTGTCCTTCTCAGTTCTAAGTGCAGATGGTAGAATCTCCACTGGACCAAAGAATATGAGCATTAGAGACCAATGGAAGCAGGATTTCAGGCTGCTGGTTCAGCCAATCATCCCAGCAGGAAAGTGCCTAAGAGTTTAACCAAAGTAGGGGCCTTGGAATTGGAACTTGGAATTGTATAGGAAATGATCTAAACTAAGTGAACACAGAGCCTTCCTCTCCCCAGAGTAAGAGGTGATACAAAGGAGTGGAGGAAGGGAATTAGGGCTCCACAAATTGGAGAGGGTATTTATATTTTAATTGTTTTTATAGTTTTGAAGCAATATTCCTTTGTAAAAACTAATCTATTTAGTGGTTAAATGGAACAAGGGACCTTTAAAATTGGGGAAATACCAGCAATGAGTATGGCAGACAATGGCAAAAAGCCTAGACACTTCTAAACCTCCCTAAAGGATTATGGAGGTCTCTGCATTTTCTGGTATTCTCAGCAGAGGGCCCAGCCTGTGTGCGGAGATCCTTCTTTTTCTGTTAATACCTTCCTCTGGTATTTGCACCTCTGTAGAGTCATATATTATGGTCCACTTAATCCAATGGCTCTCCAGGGCCCTTTCAGTGACCTGTAGCTTTATAAATACTTAAGAAACCACTTGCTACTTCATGTTGTGCATGCATAAAGGATCAATAGAAGAATATTGATTTTTAAAAAATACTGGAAGAATGAAAAGGGAGGGGAAGGGAAATACCCTGGGGTGAAAAGAAAAGAAGGTAAAGGAAAGTTCAGGATGCGTAAGTAGACACTGACATAAGCAGGAAGGAGTTGAGGCAATAGCAGCTGACACTTGAATGTCATTCTTATCTGAACTGGCTAAAAGAAAGAGGAATATACACCCATATGTAGTGGGGTACAGAAATACATTTTAATCAACAGAGAAATAGGAGGGAAAGGAAAGAAAGGGGAAGGTAGGAAGGGAAATTAGAGGGAGGGCATATTAGGGAGGAATTACTTCTAAACAAAACAAACTCTAAGAATATAAAAAATATTTATAGTTCTTTTTGAAATAGCAAAGAATTGAAATCTGGGGAGGGGAGGGTGCCCATAATGAACTAGTTATGGTATATAAGTGTGATGAAATACTAATGTGCTAAACTTTCATTAATATAATAATTAGTTGGGATTCCAGTGGCCAATTGATGAAATATGCTTTTTACCTCCTGATAGAGAGGCGAAGGACTCAGAATGCACAGTGAGATAAATTTTTTATTGGATATGACCAATGTGAATATTTATTTTGATTGAATAAACATGTCTATTATAGGAAAAAAGAAAAGAATTATGGGTCACTTTCTTACTTTGATAAGATATCATGATAGAACTTGCTGGAGGAGCAATATCTTAGTAGAAAATCAAAAGTGAGCTTAAATAAAAGAAACTGTTTGCTTTTTTTTTTCAAAGACAGACAGTAGGCCTTTATTTGAGGGAGAAATATGAGGCATTAAAAATACTGTATCCAGCCCAAAGAAAAAGAATAAAAAGATACCTCTCCTAAATCCTTTTCAGGTGAGAGACACGTGGACATGGAATATTGCATAGATTTTTGGATTTTTCTTTGTATTGGTTGATTTTTACTGATTTTTCTCTCTCTATTTTTTTTTTGGAAAATCATTAGCTGCTTTACATGATGATTCTCTGTGTTGGGAGAGATACTTGAAGAAATCCTGGTGATGTAAAGAAAAAAAAAGGACAAGCAGTCAATACAGATTTGTTTAAAAATAAAAAATGAATAAAAGTATTGGTCAATATTCCAAAATGAATCCAGTCAGCTCTCCTCCTCCTTTTCAGTAATGGTCCCAACTCTCCATCCTCAGCGTCTTTTCAAGTGATACACACTGATGGACCAGCCCTGTGGGCCATCCGTCTGATCACAAGACATAGATTGACTGTTACAGATGACATCAAGATGCTAAATGTTGCAAAGTCTTCTAAATTAGATCTACAATCTCTCAAAAAGGTTTGCTTAACTATCCACCCAGAAAAAAAAAGTGAACTACAAAACTATCTGAATTCAATTTAACAGGTATTTATTAAGAATAATTCTGCACCTACTCCTGGACTCCATTTCTTTATCAGATGAGATCAAATAACATCCTCTACAGGAGGTGGACTCTCTTCCCTGTTAAGTGACAGTCCCTTCTCTTCTGGGAATATTGAGAACCCTTGTACAATTTCAGCCTTAGTGTTCAATTTCCACCACACTCCTGAAATTGGTAGGAAAGGAGAAATATTTCATTTCCTTGATTATGCCTCCACTCTTTCAAATTACTCTCAGGAAATGTCAGTGACAAAAAGAAATATCTTGGAGACTGTGACTGAATTAAAATTGTACAAGAGAAAAGCAGACTGATAATGAAATTATCCTTGATACCCGAGTTGTCTGGCAAGTGAGCTCTCTTGGCTGTAGGGACATATTTTCTCTCTGGTGCCTATGCTCCAAGGATAAGTGTAGTTTCACCCCATCTCTCTGATGCTCTCAGAGTTCCCAGAGAAGCCAGCTGGAGCCTTCAAAGTAATTAAGGATGCCCTGGTGTGGCAGGTGCTGCTTTCCTATGATTTCCTTTGAGTCACAATGAAATCCTTTTTGTTCTAGGTCTATTTATAGCCTGGCTTATAACAAGGGAATGGAATATAAGTAACTTTTGAACTCAAGTTATATGTCATTCAGAGAGAGCAAACAGGGCTGACCTATAACCGTTACTAAATTAAAGCAAAAGAATTTCTTTCTCAGCATTGCAGGGGTGAAGGGAGAGAAGAAGAGGGAAGAAAGATGAGCATATTTTCACTTTTATTTAGTCTGTTTCTTTCCTGGGCGCATTCATTCTGCAGTTGAAAAGTGAGCTTGAAGGAGGAATAATTTTGTAGCTCTTCAGTAAAAATCAGTTTCTCATAATGACATGAAACATCGGCAACAAAATTTTGTTCATTGGTTCAAATTTACTAAGCACCTCTCCTGAAGGTGCTATACATTGCAGTACAAGTCCCTACGTATAAGGTACACACTCATGAATGTGTTTACACACACACACACACACACACACACACACACACACACACACACAAACACACACAGAGGCAGTAATATAGTTGATAGACAAATGATTTCAAAGCCAAGAAGACTTTAGTTCAAGTATTATTTCTGACACATTCTGACTTTGGGACCCTGGGCAAGTCACTTAACTTCTTAATACTCTAGGCATGAAAGTTGCTGACCTGCATCTCAGTAGAGGGAGTTTCTTCACACAGGAGATTGCTAAATCAAAGAAATCAAAAGTCTGTTCTCTATCCCAATCCCCATGTTACTATGGTATAAGATTGCATGCATGCATAGTGATAAGTATTAAATATGTAAGCAAGAATGCTGGGGATACAAAGTAAAACTAGAAGACCGAGAAGGATATTATCTTGAGAATTCAAAGGAAATTAAATGCAAATTGCCTTTAAATGTTAGTTCTGTTCTTTCTCTATATCAATGAATGAAAATAAAAAATTCAACCTATTGTTTCTTGATTTCATTTTCCCTTCTCCATTATCCTTTTATATTATCATCTTAATCTAATTCCACTAAATATCAGCTCTCTTGTTTTGGTTTATGAAATTATTTAAAGGAAAATAATTTAATCTAAAGCATTTTAAAAGAATAATTAAAAGCTCATCATAAAGGTCTCTGTCCAATAACAGCAAAGATGTAGTTTAGTAAAGATGATCATAGCCCAATAAAGATATTGCCTCTGAATCTATTCTACCCATATCCCACACACACATATACTTACTACAATCATGAAGAACATTCCCACTTACTCTTTTTTTGTTGTTATGATTCATAATTTCTTTGATGTGGGGAATTCTTTCTACCAAAGTAGATCAAATTTTCTACAATTTATACTCTTAGAAAGATAGGAAAGCAGAGTGCTGAAGTTAAGTAATTTGTGTGGGGGAATGTATGGGATGTTCAGGAAGGACCAGCATCTCTGGTGTGAGGGCTTGCTGGAGTCCTTTTGGGGGCTACTCATCCACTATTGGAGTCCACCTCTTGCCCAACTCTCACCCGTGACTCCAAGAAGCTGTAGCATGTTCAGAGGCCACACTCCAGTAAAACCATCTTGGCAGATAGGCTAACCAGATTGAGGGTAACTGACAATCTTGAACCAGTTGGTGAGTTAAGGGGATGTCTATTCCAAGCATGTGATGACTTCTCCCCAAGGAATGGTCAGATGAGAACAACTCATTCCAACAATCATGAAGGTGGTTAAAGTAGGCAGGTGCTATGGAATGCTTAGAGCTTGGTCAGATATCAAAGACACCAAGGTCTTCTACCACTTCCAAACCCATCATCAGTCATCCTGACTTTTCCCTTGCCACTGTATTTTGATGGCTCTGGAAGAGATATTGAGGTCTATGACTTTGAGTAACTCTATCTCACTTAACTCTAATTCACATGTAAGTCATGTCATTAGTCCTTTTTGAAGACAAAAGATAATTTCAGTAAAAAATTTAAAAAAAGCAAATTTAGGACAAGCAACAGCAGAGTCCTACAGCCAACACGTATCAGAAGTAGAACTTGAACTCAAATATTTCTAATTTAGAGAGCTGACCTCTACTATGTGTGGCATAATAGAATCTTGAGTTCTAGATCAGAAAACAAAGTTGCATGACCACATACAACTTCAAGAATCCTTTCCAACACAGAGTCTTTCCAATTTCCACAGTTAGTGTTCCCCAATCTCAAATTATTTTTTATTTTCTTTGTGCATATTTTATATTTCTTTGTTTTTATATCTGTTCCTTCCTCCTAGTAGGATATAAGTTCTTTAAAACATGAACTGTGGTCTTCCTATCACCTAGTATAATATCTGAAAATTTAGTACTTACTAAATACTAACAGAATTGAAATTAACCATTTCTCAGTTTCTTTTTTTTTAATGGGCACAATAATACTTACATTGTCTAATTCACAGGACTGTTGTTGGGAAAGAGCTTTGTTGTGGGGTGAACAGAACTTTGCAAATATGAGGTATTTTATTGTAGGGAAAATATGTTTTTTTCTTCTAACTATAACATCCTTTATAGAGCAGTTGCTGATTTGCTTCCATGGAAAGTCTTCCCATCAGGAGTTTCATGAAATAAAAGGTTTGTAATAAAAAATAAACTTTAAAAAAATAAATAAGAATGATGACTGCGATTTCTGCCAACCATTTCACATACATTATCTCATTTTGTCTTTGCAATCCTATGAAGTTAGAATTCCTGGTATTAGGAATAGGGAGTGGACCTATCATTTCATCAGTACAGTAGGACTTAATTTTTTATAAACTCCACACATTTAAATTCAGGCATACCTAATTGGCAACCTAAAAAAAATGATGTCTGAGAAATATGTAAAATAAACATTTTAATTATGCACTAAATCTTCACCATTTTTCTAAATGGCAGAGTAAAGCCTTATAGCAGTTCACCCAGTCATACTCATTCTCATTCTAAGAAGTATTCCGGTAAGTCATTACATAGTTTTTCACTAAGCCTAGTGTTCTTGCTTGTAACAAGTCATGCCCATGTTAGAGCAATGGTTCTGTGTTTCATTAATGCCATTTAGTTATTAATAATGACTACAACATACAAAAGTAGTGATTCTGGTAGCTGTGAAAAGCCTAAGAAAAGTTGCAAAGTCCATATATATATATATGTATATATATATATATGTATATAATATATATTCATGTAAGGAATGGTCATTAAATAATATCATTTGCTATTATGCATGATTTCCAATATATGTAGAGGTCTTAGAACATATTGGTCATGTAAAACAACATCCTATTATTTAAGGAAATCCCAGGGTGGGAAATGGCCCTCACCAATGCAGGAAAGTACCTTCTCTTCATATTATATATAGTCTTTACTAATTGCCTTGAGAGTTTAAGTGATTTTCCCAAGATCAATCTGGTAATATGTGTCAGGGGAGGGACTTGACTTCAGCCTAGGTTTTTATGGCTTTAAGGCTGGCTCTCCATCCACCATGAATCACTGCCCATATTCCATAGCAGGCTCATAGGGGAGTAAGTAATTTACACAAGAACATCAAAGAATATTGAGTATAAGCATCAGATGCAGGCTTTCAATGTTAATTTCTCTGACTCTTTAAATCAAGCAATTTGAACTTCAACATTACTATCCTGACCAATGTTATTAAACTAGAATAATGTTTATTGGGTTCCCACCTGATAGTTTTGTTGTGCATGGTAAACTGATAAAATAATCCCTATTTTCAAGAAGCACACAATATAAATAAGAAAATGAGGCAAGGAAAATGTGCATGTACATACTTTATAAAATAAATGTTCCCCCCCTAAAATTTGGTTATAAAGTCAATTTCTGAAAATTGAATCATAATTTCCCTTTGACTGACTCAGATTATAAAAATGGAGACGTGTCCTTCTAGAAAATAATTTGGCCCCAGGATATGATAAAAATCACACTAAAGACTTAATGAGCCTCTTTCAATCATATTGCTGAATGTATTAAAGGGAAAAAATGAAGAGTGTCTGACACTAAAAATAATCCTCAAGAAAAGTCTGTGGTTTTTCTTAAGAAAATTGAGCTAGGCTGAAAAGAAAAATCTGTCTCTGATTTAAAAAGAATAATTTTATAGACTCCTTTCTTATTTGAGAGGAAGGTATTTAGGCATTTTTCTATTACAGGTGAGAAAGAAATAACCTGGAGTGCTATATACTGCAGTGGAAAAATCACTGTATTGAGAGGCAAATCTAGGACCTAGGCCCTACTCTACCTGACGAGTTATATATGACCTTGGATAAATTATTTTCTTGGCCTCAGTTTCCTCACCTTCAAAATTAAGGATATAGACTAGATCCTAGTGGAGTAGACTCTTAAGAAGTATAAGACGTTTGGAGTAATATTTTTGAATATTAATTTTGAAGAATTATTCATGTAGTATTTATACACATATTTGTATATGAGTATATCTATGTGCACATATGTATATATGTGTGTGTGTGTATGTGTACAGGTATTTGTTTGTATTGTAGTGCAAAAGGGTGCATATTAACCCTGCAAAGCCTTACTGCAGAATTTCTGACAGTTGAAAAGGATTTAGAACCCTGACTAGTGGCAGTTGATCCTGGAGACAATGAGAGTAGGAGGGTCAACTGAGCTCTATTTTTGGACTGAAACCTGGCCTATATTTTGCAGCTTTCTCTTAAGATTTGTTAGCTTAGCTATTTCCTTTGGATTTCCCTGACCTTCCCTTTCCCAATCATCATTCTCCCTTCCTGAATTTCTGTGGTTTTTTGAAAGGAGGGTGGATCTGGGTGGTAGCTTTCAAACTTTATAGATTTAGTTTAGTTAGGCTGAGTTAGGCAGGTCCTTTCTCAGTCTCACATTCCTTTCTCCCTCTCCCACCTGCAGCTTTCCCTAGGCGGCTGTTAGAGTTACCTTGTATCCCTCTGTCCTTTACAATCAACCCTGAAACTCAATAAACCCTGTTTGTCATTTAATCAAACCTTTGGCTAATTCATTAGTTGACTGATAAGAGAGGGAGAAGGGGAGAAAGGAAAAATATTCTCTCTGGGTCCTGAGGGAGTTGGAGGCATCCATTTTGAGAGGAAGTGGTAATCCCTTTACTTCCTCTGGACTCTTCCTTTGTGAACCTGAGAAACTGACTAGATGTCAGTTTCAAGCCATTTCTAGCTGGCCCTAACCTTTGTCTGTAGAAATGCCCTTCCTACCTGAAGGGCTCAGTCTGTTTCCCTTCAGTGTTTCTGTCTCAAACCTGTGTACCCAGTCTGTGTCTCCCTTTGATCCACTACTGTACCCTCCTTATCCACTTTACTGCCTTAGGGATCCACAAACCCCTATCCACAGTGCCTTGTCCCCTATTATTACCTTACCTGTTTTATTCCCTATTATCTCCCTACCTGCCTTTAGTCCCTTACCTGCCTTTATCCCCTTATTACCTCTAGCCTATTCCCCTTACCTGCCTTAATTCCCTATTATTACCCTACTAGATTTATTCCCATATTACATCATATATACTTAGAAAATGTAGAATAATATAGTGAGTAGAAACCAATAAGTCAGGAAGATCTGAGTTCAAGTCTCTCTCTGACATATATTTTTCAACTCTGGGTAAACTACTTCTAATGCCCCCAAACATTTCTAAGACAGCAAACTACTAAAAGGTTGCTGACATTTATTGGTGCTTCCTCACTAGAAGTTCTCTACACCAATTAAATCATAGGTCTGATTGGACATGCACATATGGAGAAAGGCAAAGGAGGTATAGGGATTTGAGAGCTTTAGGGTTGGGGTCAGAAAGTCCTGGAACCAAGTAATACTTCTAGCATTTACTTGCTAAGGGGCAAGTCACAACCTCTGATTGCCTCAAGCAACTCTCTAAGACTTATGTGTTAAGTCATAGAAATGTCTTCCCTCTCTTCAACTGCTTCTTTTCTCCAACACCCTCCACTTCTTTTCTCCATCATCCTCCATCACAAACACACTAGTAGTATGGATGGGGGTGCTATCCAAGTGTTTCCAGGCTCCATCCTGAGGCTTCGGTTCTTTATTCTCCTCTCCTGATACTTCCCTGAGTTATCTTGGGCAAGGAAATATAAGTTCTCTTCACTTGAATCCTTCCCACATTCAGGTATGCCTATGTAGTCATCTATATACATATATAAATGATTCTTTTTTCAGCTGACCCCAAAGAGATTTTACAACAGTTTAATCTAAACTGGGTTGTGGACTTATTTTTTATTTAACAGTTTATAACAGTTAATTTATGAGTTAACATGATGATATTTTCATCAGCTAATATGATAACAGCTAATAATGATACAAAGACCAAATATAAACTATTTGTTGTCTCTATTAAGGACTTTTCTACAATGCACAGTTGATGTTTCCATACCCTTCTTCCTAGAACAGTACAGACTGATTATCAGATTAGCTAATCATCACTTTATGAGGTAGGCAGAGTTTAATTCTGAGGGGATAAGGCATAGAAATGAAGGGAGAGGATAGAAAGAGAGCATCAAGCTCTGGCAGCTAGAGAGATGATGAATGGAGTCAATAACTAAGTGGGAGGAAGCCCAAGTAGGGTCCCCTCTGTGTTTGAAGGGGAAGAGGCATAGAACATGGGGACTCTAAGCATGAACCCGCCAATGTTTCCAATGCTAATTGTTTTCTTTCATATCATATCTAGAGTTTACCCATTTGTAAGATTACTTGAGCACAGATACAAACCTATTCCTTTCTTTTGGCTAAAAGAGCCCCAGGTGTGTAAGTAAGGAGACAAATGGACTTTCAGTCGTTATTGATCCCTGTCTAGATAATCTCTAAATTCCCTTCCAGCTCTTACATTCTCTGATTCTAGCCAACATTCTAGTTAGACTAAAAGTCCTATTTCATTTCTTGACTTTTTAAAAGAGTGATATTGTCCCAGCAGGTATATAAAAATACTTATCTGCTTTGAAAAGTGTCCTGGCTAGATATATGTTCCTTTCCTCCCATCTCTCTCCTCTCATCCCCATCTAATTAGAGAGATTAGCAAATCAGCAGGTAATATTTTTAAGAAGAATTTTAGAGATCAGAAACCCAAATTGAAATAAAAATTCAGGGGCAGAGCCCTTAAGTGCCTCCAGGGAGCTTTTTACTCCTGAGTCACATTAAACAGTGAATTCCATGTCTTTCAAATGAGGTATTTTCTGGGTAGGTCAGTTTATTTGCTATCCTTTTTGAAAATGTTTTAAAATAACTCTGATTAAGTATCCTGGCTTGGAGTGGGGTGGTGAAAATATTTACTTCTCTTTGTGAATGAGATACAATTCACCCTTCCCCACTCCTTACTACTTCCCCCTCCCCTGTTCCTGCAACACATACCCATGTAAGTTTTTTGGCTGCAGAGACTATTTTGTACTTTCTTTGTATTCTTATGACTTAGCAGAGTACCTGGTAAATAAAAGATGCTTAATAATTGTGTTGAATATTATTGAATTGAATTAACTTGAACAATATTCATTTGTCTTCATCCTTCTTTCACAACATGGAGCCAGTTAAAGGAGCTTATTGATACTTTTTTGTTTTGTTTTTTGTTTGTTTTTAACCTTTATTTTCTGATCCAATATCAGCTATAAGACAGAAGGATAAGGATTAGGCAAATGGGGTTAAGTGATTTGCACAGGGTCATAAAACTAGGAAATATATCGGATACCAGATTTGAACTCAGGACCTCCTGACTCCAGGCCTGGTGCTCTCTCCACTGAACCAGAAAAAGCTACCCCTTTTCTTTGGTTTTGTTTATCATTCTTTATTCTGGTATAGTTTTAAAACTTTCCTTGAGTACTCTTGAAAGGAGGAACTAGGCTCCTCTAAGACCTTTCATGTTACCATATTAATTAGAAGTAATCTTATTTTTTTTTTATTTTTAAAGGAACAATAAAAGGGCCTTCAAACATTTGGTCTCTCTGTTTTCAGTGGATCATCTTAATTTGGTAGGACAAATATTTTAAACTGTCACCAATTCTTTTTTTTTTTAAACCCTTACCTTCTGTCTTGGAGACAATACTATGTATTGGTTCCAAGGCAGAAAAGTGGCAAGGGCTAAGCAATGGGGGTTAAGTAACTTGCCTAGGGTCACACAGCTGGGAAGTGTTTGAGGTCAGATTTGAACCTAGGACCTCCCATGTTTTGGCCTGGCTTTCAATCTACTGAGCTACCCAGCTGCCCCCTGTCACCAATTCTACATGTGGGATGGCTATACAAATGAGCTAGTATTTACCTAGGGATTAGGTAAATGAATAATTTATATGAATATTTATAACAAATAATTATTTAATGATAGTATTGAATAATATTATAATGAATAATAATAAAAACCAATAAATATTCAATTGAACTGAATTGAGTTGAATTAGGCCCAAAGTAGACCAAGAAAAGGATAGGTATGATATTAGGTTTGAGAAGGTGATGCCTATGTTAGCATCATCTTAATAATAACAGCAATAATAGCTCACCTTCATATAGTGCTTTGAGATTTTCAAAGTGATATAAATCTATGCATACATGTATACATATATGCATATTATTATTATTAGATCTTCATGTCAAATGCAAGAAGTATATGTTATCATTATTTTCATTTTATAGTTGAAGGAACTCAGCTCAGTGAGGTTGTCAGTCAATCAACAAGCCAGGCACTATGTTAAAATACAAACAATAGGAAAAAACATACCAAAATAGCAACAAAAGCAAAAATCCCTGATCTCAAGGAGCTTACTGTCTAACAGAAGAGACATGTTATGTTGATCTTAACAGAGATATTTGGGAAGCTGAAGAGATGGCCTGAAACTAGAAACCTGCAGGACACACTCCTCCCACATACACAGGCTAGAGTGAGTAGGGAGGGCAGGTACTCCTTACTCTCACCCCTCCCACCAAGCAGTTGGAAATCAGTTGGAAATGGAGGCAGGACTGATGTCTTCTGGCAAGCCTCAGCAAGGAAAATCTCTAATGACGTTCAATTTCTCAATTTATATTCCCCACAGGTTTGACTGAGGGACAATAGGAGAAGCTAGATGTCTTATAGTTATTAGGGACAGACAAATCTAACTTGTATGGGCTGGACAGCTGAAGGAAACTTAGCCGAAGTTGGATGTAAGTATTCCCAGAATAATAAACAGGCACTGCTCCCAAAAGATGAAAGTTTTACTGATAAAAGAGGAAGGGGAACCAAGGGAAGGGGCTCCAAGGATTTGGATAAGATCTGGGAAGCCCTGAACTGTTAGGTAGAAACTACCCCTCCCCCCCCAGGAGGGAGTGGCAGACCTTTAGCTAGCTTGCTCTCAAACCTATAATTATCACTTCTAATATCTAAAATAACTAAATAACAATTGTGTTGTTGCTGGAAAGGACTAGTTCAATTGAACAAGCAAACCGCAAAGCAGAACCAAAATGGTTCTTGCTCCAAATGGCCTCCTAAGCAATCCCAAAACCAGGAACAGCAAGCAGAGCGATCTGCTCACCTCAACCCCCAGGAACCAACTGTTTAACTGCTTTCAAACTGTTCCCTCACCCAGAGTTCTCCAGGAAGGGGTCCCCTGGAATTCTGGGTGAGGCTTGACCCTGTATCTTGCAGGAATTCCATCCTGCCATTTTCCATGTTGCAGACAACATGCAAGAGAAAATGGAATAAACTGGAAGTTAATCCCAGAGGAAAAGCATTAAGATTAATAAGACTTAAGGAAAAGCCTGGGAAAGACCTTGGGTAATGTGGAACTTCAGGTGAGACTTGAAAGAAGCCAAGAGTAACTTGGGTAACTTACCTAGTGTCGCAGAGCTGGTGAGATGTCAGAATCAGGACTTAAAACCAGGTCTTCCGGACTTCGATTCTGGTCCTCTCTAAATTATGACAGTCTACTATAGCAGAACAAAAATGTTTGAATCAATGAAATTAACAAAGACATGAAAATAGTAACATCAAGATTATATTTTTATGACTCAATCCATGCCAATTTTGGTCAGTTGTACACTAGTCATTACCTTACTCACATTCCATCAGAATCTTAGATTTTTGTGGACAGCGACATTTTGGTTTTTTTTATCTCCATATACAGAGTCCTTAATCCAATGCCTGGCATGTAGTACTGCTTCAATTCTTGTTGAATGAATGAATTGAATGAACCAGAAAGACTACTTGGCTCAGATATGACAGATAAAATAATGGACAGGATGATGTCTGGGTTTATATTTCTCTCAATACTACTAATGAAGTCAGGATCAGAGGATTAGCACAAAGCCACTAACTTCAACTGACTATCTCAAAAATGATGCTGCTGAACACAAGGGGAGCAAAATGAATGGGAACATGAATGGTTTTGTAGACCCATTGCTGCTAGTGGAAAAACAAATCCAAGTGTATGCTCAACTGCCAGCAGGTCAATAATAACACCCTTTCAAACTACATGAATCCCTTTTCTCAACTCAGCAGCATTGTCAGTCTTTTGCCAGGATGTGATGAGGCCATTCAGAATCCTCCTTGGCTATTCCACCTAGACAAAACTGAGGAGAGTGGTACCATTCTCTACTACATCCTTCACATGAGAAGGGGTTTTGCAATAAGGATAAGAATACAGGACTGGAAACCAATGTCTAGCCACAAGTCACTCCTCCAAATGGCACACAATCTCTAAATGTTCAGGTCTTAGTCAAGTGCTCAGACTACAGGCAGTTTTGTATAAACCAGCTGATATTTACACCTGCCATTTTAAGCAAATATTTCTGCATATTAAAAAACAACTAGAAATCAATAGTCACTTTCTTTCAAAAACCCCAACAAGGAAAACTGCTTTTCACAGAAAATATCTGCTTTGATCCTGTCTTGAAAAGGATAATAGGAAATCATTGGCTGTCTCATGAGACCCATTTTTGAAAGAGATTTAATATTGCCACCACCTCCAGTCATTAAGCTAAACAATTAATTGGTCTTGTAGGACTACTGATTGCTAAGGAGTTTACAATTCTAGCAATTGGCTCAGAGTAAAGATTAAACTACTTTCAAATAAAAAGATCTGGTAAGCTAGAATTTAGGAGATGTGGAAAGTAGGAGGGTGGGAACACAAAATTAAACAGACCTCACTAGAGATGAGTACCCTGGGAAGATTAAGGTAGGAGTAATGTAATACATTCTCTCAGGAAAACATGTTTCCTGAACACATCAATAGTTGGTCCTATCAATGAATGGGGGAAAAAAATTACTAAATGTTTACAATGTGCCAAACATCATGATAAGGGTTGGGAAAATAAAAGCAATAGAAAAAATAGTACTTTATCTCAAGGACCTTACATTTATAATAGAGGATTGACTAACTTGTGCTCAAGCTTTGAAGTATGTGCAAACACACTTTACTTTCTGCCACTACAACACATGGAACTTCAGAAGCCATTTTTAGCCAGAAGTCCATCTTGTGTGGTAATGGAAAGATTCCTTACTGGCTTACATCAAAAGGACTAATAGCTCAGGAGGCATGGAGTTGGAACTGAGTTCACATATAAAAGGATTGATGTAACTCATAACCCTTTTATATTTTTCATCCTGCCATGAAGTGCTGTGAGGGGTATAGAGCCAAGATGGTAAATTATAGGCAGCCGTCCAGTTGAATTCTCCCAACATTCCCATCAAAACAACTTTAAAATACTGTTTCAAATCAAATTTTAGGGTACCAGAGGCAACAAAAAGTTGGGGTGAGAAATTTTTCTAGTCTAAAAAAACTGAAGGGGTTGGCAGGAGATATCTGTAACATTGGGATGAAAATCTGGTTGAGGTCTGTCCAGACCCCACACACATGGAAGAGGCCACAACAGTAGCAGCTTAGAGAGCTCTCATTCCAGAGATACTAAGAGAATCAAACAAGATTACAGGAGAGCCTTTACTGACACTGCATTCAGTCTGCATTGATTGGCAACTCTATTGCTTATATAAAGTTCTGGGTCACAGTTCTAAGGTAGAGAGAGGAACAGGGAGCTTGGTCACAGTTCCGAGGCAAAGAGAGCTAAAAAGCTTATGGCTGAAGGGGATCAGGGCCCTTCCCCAGGTAAAGACCAAAAGCCCAGACCACGAGAATAGTAATTAAAATTATCCCAGGATCACATCATTTTGGAAGTGTCAAAAAATTACAGAACCTCAAAACTAGTTTTAAAAACAGAACTACAAAATAAGCCTGAAATGTGAGACAGTTCCAAACCATCCCCAGGAAAATAGAACCCAACTTTAACATAAAGTTCAAAGTCAAGAAACTGACTAGAAAAAATGATCAAACATAAAAAAAGAGAAGAATTTGACCATAAAAAGCTACTATGGTGGCAGAAGAGACAAAGACTTAAAGTCAGAAAAAGACAACAATGGTAAAATAGCTCTAAAGAAAAAAGTGAATTGGACATAGTCACAACAATGATTCCTGGAAAAGTTAAAGAAAGAGATAGGTGATAGAAGACAAATTAGGAAAAGAATGAAACTGATGCAACAAAATTATGAAAAAGGCAATGAACAACTTGGTAAAAGTTCAAAAATCCTGAAAAAAATAACACTTTTAAAATAGAATTGACCTAATGGTAAAGGAGGCACAAAGATTCACTAAAGAACTCTTTAAAAAGCAGAATTAGCCAAATGAAAAAAGAGGTACAAAAACTCACTGAAGAAAATAATTCCAAAAAAATTAGAATTGCTATGCCCAGAGAGCTTTTAAAGAATGCTGCCGGGGGCAGCTGGGTGGCTCAGTGGATTGAGAACCAGGCCTAGAGATGGGAGGTCCTAGGTTCAAATCTGGCCTCAGACATTTCCCAGCTGTGTGACCCTGGGCAAGTCACTTGACCCCCATTGTAGGCAAATACCTACCTAAGGGTAGGCCCTTACCACTCTTCTGCCTTGGAGCCAATACACAGTATTGACTCCAAGACGGAAGGTAAGGGTTTAAAAAAAAAAAAAAGAATGCCTGCCCTTTGATCCAGCCATATCCCAAAGAGATAATAAGAAAAAATACTGGTATAAAAATATTTATAGCCACACCTTTTGTGGTGGCAAAAAAAAAATTGGAAAATGAGGAGGTGTCCATCAACTAGGGAATGGCTGAACAAATTATGGTATCTGATAGTGATGAAATACCATTGTGCTGAAAGGAAAGATGAACTGGAGGAATTCCATGTGAACTGGAAAGTCCTCCAGGAATTGATGCAGAATGAAAGAAGCAGAACCAGAAGAATGTTGTACACAGAGACTGATACATTTTGGTACAATTCACTGTAACAGACTTTTCTACCAGCTACAATGCAATGACCCAGGACAATCCAGAGGAACTTGTAAGAAAGAATGCTATCCACATCCAGAGAAAGAACTGTGGGAGTAGAATCTCAGAAGAAAAACATATGATCGATCACATGGTTTGATGGGGATGTGATTGGGGTTTTGGCATTTAAAAGATCACTCTAGGGGGCAGCTGGGTAGCTCAGTGGATTGAGAGCCAGGCCTAGAGACAGGAGGTCCTAGGTTCAGGTCCGGCCTCAGACACTTCCCAGCTGTGTGACCCTGGGCAAGTCACTTGACCCCCATTGCCTACCCTTACCATTGTTCCACCTATAAGTGAATACACAGAAGTTAAGGGTTTAAAATTAAAAAAAAAAAAGATCACTCTATTGCAAATATTAATAATATGGAAATGGGTTTTGAACAATGATACACATATAACCCGGTGAAATTGCTTGTCAGCTCCATGAGTGGGAAGGGAAGAAGGGTGGGAAAAATCATGAATCATGTAACCATAGAAAAATATTCTAAGTAAAATTTTTAAAAAGAATGAAGAAAATATGAAATATCTCATCAGAAACAAATGACTGGAAAATAGGTCAAGAGGAGAACATTTAGCATTTATTGGACTGCCAAAAAATCAAAATCAAAGAAAAAGCCTAAACATCGTGTTTCAAGAAATTATCAAGGAAAACTGCCCTGATATCTTAGTCTAGGAGGTAAAATAGAAATTGGAAGAAATCACCTATCACCTCCTGAAAAAAATCCCAAAATGAAAATTCTCAGGCTATTACAACCAAATACCAGAACTCCCAGATCAAAGAAAAAATACTTCAAGTAGCCAGAAAAAAAGAACCCTCAAATATTATGGAGTCACAGTCAGGATCCCATAAGATTTAGCAACTTCTGCAATTAAGAAATGAATGACTTGGAATATATTCCAGAGGGCAAAGGAGCTAGGATTTTAACTAAGAATAACCTACCTGGCAAAACTAAGTATAATCCTTGAGGGGGGAAATGGATTTTTTAATGAAATGGAGGAATTTCAAACATTCCTATTGAAAATGTCAAAACTGAATAGAAAATTTGACATTTAAACACATAATTCAAGAGAAGCATAAAAAATAAACATCAAATAAATCATAAGGATTTCAGTAAACTATTTACATTCCTATGTGGGAAGATGATACATGTAACTCCTAAGAACTTTACCATTATTAGGGGAGTTAAATAGAGTCAATATAGACAGAGGGTTTGGAGATTAGTCAATCCTATGGGAATGATGTCCCGAAAAAAATGAAGGGAGGAGAAAGAGGAATATGAGAGAGAGGGAGAAAGGGAGAGAGAGAGAGAGAGGGAGAGAGAGAGAGAGAGAGAGAGAGAGAGAGAGAGAGAGAGAGAAATGGGGAAGTTTTTCTCACATAAAAGAGGCATACATAAAAGCTATTAAAATGGAAGGGGAAAATGTGTCAGACAATGTTTGAACCTCATTCCCATTGAAATTGGTTCAAAGAAGAAAAGATACACACACACACACACACACACACACACACACACTCAGTTGTGTATATAAATGTAACATATCCAATAGGTAAATAGGAAGAGAAGGGTATCAGAGAAGGGAGGGAGAGAAAAAAAAAGAGGGGTGATTAAGGGAGGCAGTGGTTAGGAGTAATATAAACACTGGAGAAAAGACAGGATAAAAGAAGAAAGAATGAGGAAGAGTAGAAGGTAATGGGATAAAGTGAAATATACACAGTAACCATAACTGTGAATGTGAATGGGATGAGCTCACCTATAAAATGGAAGCATATAGCAGAATGGATTAGAAACCAGAATCCAACAATATATTGTTTACAACAGATATACTTGAAAGACACACAGAGTTAAAATAAAAGATTGGAGCAGACTCTTATACGCTTCAACTAAATTTTTAAAAGGCAGTGGTAGCAATCATGATCTCACACAAAGAAAAAGCAAAAATGGACATTGAAAGGGACGATCAGGGAAAATACAATATGCTAAAAGCTACCATAGAAATGAAGTCATATAAAAAATTTACAGCAAGTTTCTGTGATAAAGTCCTCATTTCTCAAATATATATTAAGAATAGAATTGAGTCAAATGTATAAAAATAAGAGCCATTTCCCAGTTGATAAATCGTCAAAGGATATGACCAGGCAGTTTTCAGATGAAGAACTTGAAGCTATCCATAGTAATATGAAAAAAATGCTCAAAGTCACTATTAATTTGAAAAAAAAATCAAATTTAAAAAAGTCCTAGGTACCACCCCATGCCTAGCAGAAATAACAAATGCTGGAGGGGATGAAGGAAAAATAGGTACATTAACTATTGATAGAATTATGGACTGCTCCAACTATTCTGGAAAATAATTTGCTACAATGCCCAAAAGGGCTATAAAACTGTGCATGCCCTTTTATGTAGCAATACCACTACTGAGTATATATATCCCAAAGTGATCAAGGAAAAGGAAAAGAACCTATAGGTACAAAAATATTTATAGCAACTCTTTTTATGGTGGAAAAGATTTGGATATCAAGGGGACACTCAATTGGGGGATGGCTAAACAAGTTGTGGCATATGATTGTGATGGAGAACTATTGTGCTGTGGGAAATTACAAAAGTGGGTACTTTCAGAAAAATATAGCAAAACCTATATGCAAAGTAAGGTGAGAAGTGAGAACCAAGGTGACCATTGTACAGAGTAAAAGCAATATTTTAAAGATAAAGATAATCAATTCTAAAAGAAATGACTACTTTAATCAATACAACAATCCAAGACAATTCCAAAGGTCTCATGATGAAAAAAAGATATGTACCTCCTGAGAAAGAATTGCTGAACTCTGAGTGCAAATTGAAGTATAATTTTCTCACTTTCATTGTTTTGCTTCCTTTTAAAAATATGGCCAATATGGGAATATGTTTTGCATGATTTCACATATAAACATATAATTGATATTATATTGTTTAACTTCTCGGTGGTGAAGGAAGAAGGAAGGGAGAGAATCTAGAACTCAAAGGTTTTTTAATGGCAAAAATATGTAAATAATATATATTTTTAAATTACTGTGAGGGAGGGGCATTGGTCATGAATCTGTGAATACAAGCTCCTCCATTTCTTTTGTATTTATTTTTTATTCTTAAGTGAATATGTATTCAGAGAGAAGATTGCCCACATGAGACTGAGATCTAACAAAGTCCTAAGAGAGATCTCACAAACAAATGTTACTACTTGTACCCATAACCAAGTTCAAAGAAGAATCAACTAGGTCACATTTTCCAACTTGGCATTTGATTAATCCATCAGCTGTGATGAAAAAAATGCTCAAAGTCACTATTAATTTGACCCGAGGCTGGCCCAAGGCTGAGCAAGGGAGAGATTTATCTATCACTGAAGCAATATCATGAATCACTTAATGGGATTTCTTCACAGTAAGAAAAGAGCAAAGACTCTCAAGATATCCATGGTTCCCTATGTTCCCTATGTTCTCTACAATGTGCTTCACTATCCTTATGCTGAAGTTTAAGACCATTCTTCCTGGGACCATATATTTGCAGAAGGGAGAGCATGCTTTCAACTTTGGAGAGATTTGTTTTATCACTACTGTTCTGTTATATCTTTTCACTAAGCATCCCTCTCATAAAAGCAAATTGAAAGCAATGGGTTATTCAATATTAAGGAGTACATCAGATCACAACTCTTGATTGTATTGGAAGCCACAACCCCTCAACATTAGCCCTAGAACTCTGAAAGGAATAGTATTCACTGCCTTCTGATCCTAACTTGCTAGTCTTGTGTGAATTAGAAGAGTAATCCCTAAAAGGGTTCTACACATTTTAATGGGAGCAGACAATAAATATAGGAGAATTGGGACCAGGGATGCCAATTTTATTTTGGAAGTTACAGTATGATGAGTAGAGCCATAGGAGGATAACTGGCATATCTTTTCCAGGAACAATGGCAGAGATGAATCAATTATGGTTAGTTAGATTGGTCCTTAGGCAATAGAGACAATCAATTACCAGGACCATACTATTTCCAAAACCAAGTTTTTCTAGATTGATCATACCCAGTGAAACTTTTGTTCCAATGTTACAACCTCTCAGGAATACAGAATTACCTCCATAGTACAATGAATATTAAAGTAAGACTTTTGAAAAATATTTATGCTCTCTAAACCATTGTTGTGCTAATGGAAACCATGTTTGGATCATGCATAAGCTCAGGCTTAGATCTACTGCTAGTTTCATACAGGTGTGTGAGGGCCCAATACATGCCCGATACACAGGGAGTTCCAGAAAAAACAATATGGAACAGGATGATTTACTCTACTAGAGGATCCAATACTAAGCTACTCCACAGTGTTAAATTTTATATAAAAGAACAAATGGAAAATATTTTTACATCTCCTAATAATTTCTTTGATTTCATCTTCATTGATGCTATATTCACTATTTTTACCTTCAATGCTAGTGATCTGCTTTCTCTTTCTCTTTTTTTTAACAGATTAACCAAAGGTTACCAATTTTGTTGATTTTTTTTTCATAAAACCAACTTCTAGACATTTATTAATTCAGTGGTTTTCTTACATTCAATTCTATTGATCTAACCTTTACTTCTTAGGTTTCTAATTTGGTGTTTAGTTGAGGATTTTTATTTTTTTTTCCCCAGTTTTTTTTTTGCATTCCCAATTTGTTGATCTTTTCTTTTTCTATGTGATTTGTTGATCTTTGTATTTTTCTAATACAGTGTTTAGAGATATAAATTTTTCCTCTAATTTCTGCTTTTGCTATGGGTTTTGGTATGTTGTCTTTTTAATAGGATTTATTGTTTCAATAATTTGTTCTTTAACTCAGTCATTCTTTAAGATTAAGTTATTTACTCTCCAACTAGTTTTTACTTTTTATTTCCATGGTCCCTTATTATAGTTTCGAGTTAGTGACAATTTACTGTATTTCTCTGCTGTTTTTGAAGTAGGTGTTTTTACTTCACTGTACTCTGAGTTTGAGCCAATGTTCTGCCACTTCAACTGCAAGCAGACAGTCCACCTTCTACTGTGGCAGCAACCAGGGACTCCACTCTATTGGGAGTTACCATGGCCAATGGGGCCCCAGTTCCTCAGCACACACTCTCAGTGTGCACTCCCTCCTCACTCCTCCTCTCCTATTACTACAGCCCAGGATAGAGTAGGTGGCTAGCTCACATTCCTCAGGCCTCCAAAGTTCCTTATCTGTTAGCAGCAAGGCTTGAGGTTCTGCCCTCAGAGCTTGGTACCCATAGACTCTGTGGTATCTACTCCTTTAATGTCCAGCTATGTTGTTTGCTCTGGTCATTCCCCCATAGCCTGTAGCAGTAGAATTGAGGCCAGGAAAGACAGAAACCTTCCTCCCTACTTATCCCTGATCATACATCTTCATTCGAGATACCTGTCTATTTTTGCTGCTTTTAGCATTGATTCCATGGAGTTATTTTTTATTGTTTGTTGGGAGTATTAGGAAGATTAGGAATCTCCACGTCCTACTCTTCCATCTTCTCATTCAGTGTTTGTTAACTTGAACACAAATGAAACTTCAGTATTATCTTTCTTTTCTAGGGGCAGCACTATATAATAAAAAGTATATTGAATAGAAGACCCCAGCATGAAATCCAAGCTTATCACTTATCAGTGGAACAACTGCAGAGGCTATGTGATTCTTTTCAGCACTAAAGACCAGGGTCTCCAATGCCAATGTTGCATTCAATTTCATTGATTATATTCACCATTCAACACCAGAAAGCACTAGGCAGTAATTGTTAGGCTCCCTGTGGCTCTGTAAACTGGCATCCTCACTCACTCCTTGGCTTCACTTCTTTCAGAATGGTGATGCTTTTCTCTTGTTAGTCTGAGGTTGGTATCAATTATCTAATCAGATCATTATGCAAAAAAGTGTGAGCATTATACATTTGGCACAAATATACTCACATAGAATCACAGGATCTAGAACCTCAGAAGTCATAGAGTAAACTCCTTTCTGTTTTATAGATGAGGAAACTGAGGACTAGAAAGGTTAAAGGATTTGACTAAAATCACATGAGTAGAAAGCAATATTAGAATTTGAATCTAGATTCTCTAATACTGAATACAACATTCATTCCATTGTGTTGATATGATATAGCTCCACCCTCTCCCTCCTTTTTTTAAAACTCTTCCCTTCTATCTTAGAATTGATACTGTGTATTGGTTCCAAGGTAGAAGAACTAGGCAATGGGGATTAAGTGACTTGCCTGGGACCATACAGCTAGGAATTTTCTAAGGACAAATTTGAACCCAGAACCTCTCCTCTCTAGGTCTGGTTCTCAATCCACTGAATCATCTAGCACCCTCCTACCCCATCCTTTTTAAAACAAAATTAATTAATTAATTAATTAAGGATATTTTGCTATGGTTATATGATTTGTATTCTTTCCCTCCTCTCTTTCCTCCCCCCTCCCATAGCCAATGAGCAATTCAACTGGGTTTTACATGTATCATTGATCAAGACCTACTTCCATATTATTAATATTTGAAACATTGAGTGATCATTTAGAGTCTACATCTCCAATCATATCCCCATCGAACCATGTGATCAAGGAAATGTTTTTTTCTTCAGATTTTCTACTGCCACAGTTCTTTCTCTGGATGTGCTATTCTATCCCTCTTAAAGAAATTTCTTCCTTAGCTCCTATTCTCCCAGGATCCTTATTGAGGTTATTGTACAGACTACCTGTTTAGTCATCTTAATCAGAATTATCAATGTACCCAGCACTCACATCTGATCCCCATGGGATCCTCTACTCTCTGAAAAAAAAAATACTCCAAGCTTAGGCAGACCCAAATCCCAGAAGCTTTGTTCCTTCCAGTTAGTCTCTCAGGGAAAATGTCAGGAACTCCAAATAGGAATGTCTCCTGGGGATGGGGAAGAACAACTTGGGTAGACAGGATTGGCACTGAATGTTCAGCAGCAGATTCTAATTTCCTCACTTTGCTTTGATTTTCTCCCTAAATCTTTGTCCTATTGATATGGAGAAAAATTTCACTGGCTTTTCTGACCAGGAAAGATTACTATCAGAGTAGTAACACAGCAAATGAGTAAGAGATATGAGAAATGAATTTCTCTGAGGACCACCATATTCTGTCCCCCCAGTAACTTTTTTCAATATCCCTCAAAAATATTCTATTTCCCTCCCTGTATCTGCTGCCCACTTAAATTTGGAAAATGAATTCTGTATCACACACCCAGAATGCTGGTAGGGCCTCAAATGCTATTTAAACTCTCTGGGGCTCAGTTTCTTCATGCGTAAAATGAGGGAGTTGGATTAGATTCCTTCTAAGATTCCTTCCAGTCCTATGTACTATGATCTTATGAACAATAATTAGGACAATATTTGTTTTCTTATCACCGGTCTTTTATGCTTTTTTCTTTTTGAAAGAATTCATTTTTTCCAATTACATATAAAAACAACTTAACATTTGCCTTTTAAAATTTTGATTTTCAATTCCTCTCCCTCCCTCCCCTCCCTTCTTCCTGAGAAGGCAAGCAATTTGACATAGGTTGGTTATACATATGCAGTTATGCAAAATATCTTTCCATATGAGTCATGTCTCACAGGTCTATTGGAAGATCAAGTGTGACATAGCTTCTGAACAATTTTGTACCAAATATAAGCTGCTTTTATCACTTGGATCACTAACTGGTTACTATTGATCTGCAGGGTACACTTAAACCTACTGGTACAGAGCTTAATTTCTGTTATAAATGATTTGCCATTTAAAAGCTGCAGAAAAAATATTCTGCTTTAAAATATTTCTTCTTTAATAAATGAAGGTACCTTATCCAAAAGTTTCCTTCTATTCTTTCATTACTCATCTCTCAACTTTACTTTGATAAATAATTTTAAATCTACATATCAAAGTTAAGGGCTTTCTTAACTGTTCTTAGAGCTTTAAAACTGATAACTTTGAGTCAGAATGACTTCAAGAGAAACCCTAAGATAAACTAGAAAGCGTATTCACATAAATACGCCCTATTCAGCATTGTCAATGTTTTTTAATTAATATCATTTTTATAAGAGAAAAACGAGCCCCCCATACACCAGAAGCACTAAATTGAAAAGTATCTCAGCTTTATTGAGTCTTTCAAGCAATGTTTCACTTCCTGTTAATAAGAAAAGAGTATCAGAAAATTCTGGGATTTTATTCTTTTTTGTTGTTGGTTTTGAACAATTGGGATAAAAGTTTATGGCTCTGAATGATTTAGATACTGATCATCAGTGTTATTTCTTATAGATCACCATCTGCATCTCAATTGTTTGATTTACTTTCAAAGCTCCCTCTGCCTCAGCTTTTGCTAAATAAGTGGCAAGACAAACATATAAAGGCAAAGACTATTCTATATTCATATTGTCAAGGAAATTGCAGAAGATCATTTTGAAGGTTAAAGAATGCTGGATGCTGGTGTCATCATTGTAGAGTCTGACAGGGGCAATGGGTATTAGAGGATGGCTTGTGATAAGTCTGTGCTTAGAGGAAAAAGTAGTAAGTTGGAGAAGTTCAACAAATTTTTTCATCTTTTCTCTGATTATTTCATGTTCCAGTTTTGTGATGCATTCTAAAAAAAAAAACATATTTATTAAGCCTGCCAAAGGAGTCGGTCAGTGTTAGAGTTTGACCAAGAGGGTCTGACTCAAGGAACAACATAATAATGTTCATTGTAGAAATGCACAGGAGGAGGCAGAAATCAGCAATCTTATCAATTGTGGGCAGCTAGGTGGCACAGGGGATAGAGCACCAGGCCTGGAGTCAGGAGGACCTGAGTTCAAATTTGGCCTCTGACACTTTCTAGCTCTGTGACAAGTCTGGACAAGTCACTTAACATTGTTTGCCTCAGTTTCCCCATATGCAAAATAAACTGGAGAAGGAAATGGCAAACTTCTCCAGTATCTTTGCCGAGAAAACCTCAATTTGGGTCATAAAAAGTCAGCTATGACTAAAGACTAAACAGCATCACCTATGGCATCATCTTGAGCTATCCAGTGTTTATCACAGAGTCTGACTGATGTTTTCTAATGACTGGTGAATTTATTAGATTCAGCAGCATAAGATAGTTTTTAGAACACCACCCCTATGCTGAATTACCCACCTGTATTCTGGGATAGACAGGCTTAATTTTGTTTTGTTTTTAAATATCTTTTTAGTAGCTGGTTAATAGTGGACTGTGCCAGGTGTCAGGAAGAGTCATCCTCCTGAATTCAAATCTGACCTCAAATACTTAACTGTGTGATCCTGAGTAAGTCAATTAAACCTGTTTGCCTCAGTTTCATCTGAAAAATAAGCCAGAGAAGGAAATGGCAAACCACTTCAGTATCTTTGCCAAGAAAACCTCAATTGGGATCACAAAGAATCAGACATGAAGGAACCAACTAAACAACACAATTATATTTAACAAGGATTAGAAAATGAGAGCCTAGTCCCTATAAGCATGTAGAGCAAGCCGAACCAGAGGCAATCTCCATTTGGTCTTTGGAGCATTTGTAGATATCCTATAATGTTTCCTCCACTTGGCTACTGTGCTAGAACTACATATAAATACAAATGACTTGTGTGGAGGGGCTATTTCCTTTCCTGGCTGGATCAAAACAAGTACAACTATAAACCTCCAGTAGGGAGGTGAGGGAGGGAGGGAGGGAGTAACCATAGGGGCAGAAATCCCCTGCTGCCAACTGCCTATTTCCCAATTCCTGCCTTCCACATGATAAAGTCCTAAGTACATAGTCCTGCTCTTGCTTCTGTCTTTGGGATGTCTTTTCCTTCCTACTTTAAGTGAAGAGCTACCGGTATTGAAATGAACTGTGATTTTGTGAACTTCAAAAGTTCAGAACCACAAAAAGTCTTGGACCTGGAGTCATTCATCAACTATGCTTGTTGTCTAATTCTATGGTTTTTTTTGTTGTTTATTATATTCTTGAAACATGAGTTCAGGTGTCCTATTCTAAAAGTATTATAGCTAAATAGAGAGCAGTCACCTGCCAGGGTAGGTATGTAAAAAGGTCCTCATCTCCATGTGGTGTTTGATCAACTTTGACTCCTTCAGCAAATTTGGAGTGCCCCAAGACCGCAAAGAATAGATCTGGGAATGGAGGCAACAGATACTCCCAAAGAAAACACTGGAAAGCCTGAAATTATAGATGGGGAAGTGAAGTTCCACAAAGAAAAGTGCAGAAAGGGATCACAAAATAACGGGAATGGAGGTTGCAGTCATCCTGTTTACCTATCATAGACAGGGGAATTTTTCATTAGTGCAAAAACCTGAAGATTCAACCTATTCCTAAGAGGAAAGAGGGAGGCAGTTACATTCCATTATCCTTCTCTCCCTTCTTGGAACTTAGCATGGATATATGAATTTTACATTGGTTTGTACTTTCATTTCTTTAATGTAGCTACAAACTTGCTAGGGACCAACCTCAATAATAGGTAAATATATAGAGGACTTTGCCAAATTTACAAGCATATGAGCCATCTCTCCAGCTGATATATGGTCAAAAGATATGAACAGATAGTGCTTGGATGATGAAATCAAAGCTATATAAACTATATGAAAAAAGGCTCTAAATCACTATTGGTTAGAGGAATGCAAATCAAAATAACTGGGATATCTCACACCTATCACATTGACTAAAATGATAAAGGGCAAAATGACAAATGTTAGAAGAACTGTTCAAAAATGGCGACATTAATATGGTTAGACCTACATGAAATTATGGTGTGAAACAAGCAGAACCAATAAAGCGTTATATACAGCAACAGAAGTATTATTTTAATCAGTTAGGTTTTGCTTTAAACATTTACATATTATTTTCTTTGATAACCACAAAACATCAGTAATTTAATTCTTTACAATATCTTAAATCATTATGTAGTTATATTTCCTTTGGTAATATCCATTTATACTTTTGTCATATCTGAATTACTAATACTAATTCTGTTTTCTTGGATTTAATAAAATTACAGTAAATTCTAAAAAAAAAAAAGTATTATTTTAAGAATGGCTTGTGTGTGTCCACTACCACAGAATGACCTGAAAAATAGAAATAAGCAAGACATAGTTTTCTATACCCGTATATCTTTTTGTCGAATGATGCCTTCCCTAGTATGAGGAGGGAAGAGAGACAGCAAAAAAGGGAAAGAGGAAGGGGGTTACTGGGAATTTTAATGTAACAAATTAATTACTCAAAATTTAAAAAAAAATAAACTTAGTTGGAATAAATAAATGATGTTGGAGGTGACAGGAAGCCATGGGAGTTTAACGACGAAATAAACTGAAAACACTGCCAGACCTGTGCCTCAGGAAGATCACTTTTGACAGCTGGGTAGAAGATTGAAGGAAGTAAAAAAAAAAGGAGACCAGTCAGCAAGCTATCGCAATAGCTCGAGGACAAAGGTTTATATCAGGGAGGTGGCAGTGTCAGAGAGAGGAAGGGCTATATTAGATATTGCAAAGGTAAAATCAACAAGCCTTGGCAACAGATTAGATGATGTGGAGTGAGAGGTAGTGAGGAGTCAAGAATGACCCATAGGTTGTGAGCCTGAGGCGTTGGGAGGATGTGTTGGCCTCCAAAGTAATAGAGGAGGAGCGGTGTGTGGGGTGTTCCAGTGGACCAGCACCTCTGATGTGAGGGCTCACTTAGCCCTTTCTCAAAATATAAGATATAGAGTGAAAATGAAAGGCAGTCTAAGAGGAAAAGCATAACAAAGGGAGGTCAACATATAATCAAGACACTGTGCAAAACAGATTATAAAATATCTTTCAAGTAATGTGATTTTAAGCAATGTCTGTCCTCATCTGACTCAAAATACAATTGAGGAAACAGGAAGAATGCATAACATAATAACTGACTTTATAAAGCAATATATAAGTTCTCCACGTGTAGAACAGAAAATAAGTAATACTGAAGCTCAAAAAAGGGAATAAAAATGAAGGCCAGAACAGGCCAAAAAATTTGGAATGCTTCCAGTGGTCATTCATCTTAATGTATTCAAGTGTCCAGAAGTACTAAACTGAGTGTGTTCGTATCTATAATGGCCAAAAGGACCAGACAAATTTGGAGAGAAGAAATAAAGAATATCCCTCTCCACATCCACATACATTAACTTGGATGTAATGGTCAGCTTCTCTGGGTCTGCCCACACTCCAAATTAGTGAGGTCTCAGGGTTTTTTTAATCCTTCTTCTCCTTTATGAAGGTAATGAGTACAACACAGATCAAAAATAATGGCAATGATGATCAGGGAAAAGATTATAACAAGACAACAGTGGTTAATAATAATAGTTGAGCTTTGTTAAGATTTACAAAGTAGTCTATATCCTTTATCTCATCAGAGAGAGAGAAGTCACCGTTGTACCCAAATCTGTTAACCTGAACACCTGTCTATAGCTGAGTGCCATCGAGCTCTGTCTCCAGTTTAGTTTTACTCACCGTAGGATAATCATGGATTTAAAGCTGGAAGAGACTCTAGAATTATCTAATCCAACACTAGTTTTACAAATGAGGCCCACAAATGTTAAGGGCCTTCCCAAGGGCACATAGGTAATAAGAGCAGAAAAAAAACTCAAAGTCAAATGATCTGATTCCAAATCATAGTTCTTTCTACATCACTCACTGACTTAAAGTGAAGCAGAAATAGGGATTAAATAAATTCGTTGGATGACACAAAGCTGGAAAGGGCAGATAATTCAATGGGTGACAAAATAGGATCCAAAAATATCTCAATAAGCTGAAATAATAAAAAGTAATAAGAATAATAATAGCTTGCATTTTTATAAAGCTCTAAAATTTGCAAATTTTATGCAAATTATTTATAAATGCTTTATAAATATTACCTTGTTTTATCCTGACAGATATTCTAGAAGTTAGGGGCCATTATTGTCTCCATTTTACAGATGAAAGAACTGAGTCACACAGGTAAAATGTCTTGCCCAGGATCATTCAGCTAGAAAGTATCTAAAATGGGATTTAAACTTTGGTTTCCCTGATTTCATTCCAGTGCTTTATCCACCATGCCACCTCCCACACAGGGATAAATATAAAAGGTTGGAGTTTTTTTGTTGTTTTAGTATAAAACTTGGGACACAGATGCAGGATGAAGGAGACATGGATAGACAGTGACTCATCTGGGTGAAAAAGAAAAAAAAATCTATGGGTTTTAGTGGTCTGCAATTTAATATGAGTCAACCATGTGTCACGACAATAGATTGGGCTCCAATGAGAGAGAGAATCTTCCAACATCAACGATGATCAAATGTAAGCTCGTTGACCCCTTGTCTCAAATGCTGTATCATGGATGGCTGTTCAGAAAGGGGTTGAGGTCTCAAGTCTCATTCAATGTTAATATTCTATGATTCTACGAATGAAAAACACTGGCCAAGGTTGGTTGATAAAGGACTTATTTATTGGATTCTAATAATTCAGGGCTCTTCTTCCTGTGGTCTAAAATTACAGAGAAAGAGAATGTAAAAGACCTTTACTACCCTGTAAGTACATCTTTTATGCAATCACCCTGGACACTTCCATTAGTGGGTGCCACAAAGCCTCCTAACTATCGCAGTGATGGGAATAATAGTACCTGCAATAGGTATGGATTTTAGAGGGTTATTGTAAAGATCAAATGAGATAATGGAGGGAAAGTGGTTTGCAAACCTTAAAGAGCTATAGAAATACCTGTTATTAAGGGAAAAGCAGGGTTTAGGGGAAGAGTGCCAGATACAGACTGAAGAGACACCTAACTTCTAACCTGACTTTAAAGTCACTTTAGTAAAAGTAAAAACAAATCACTGACTTTAAAGAATTCTCAGGATCAGGGGCAATTAGGTGACTCAGCAGATAGAGAGCCAGAGCTAGAGATGAAGTCCTGGGTTCAAATTTGATCTCAGATGCTTCCTAGCTGTGTGACCCTAGACAAGTCACTTAATCCTAATTGCCTAACTCTTACTATTTTTCTGCTTTACAACCAATATTTACTATTGATTCTAAGACAGAAAGAAAGGTGTTTTTTTTTTAAAGAGTTATGATGATCAGAAGATATACTAGGGGGCAGCTGGGTGGCTCAATGTATTGAGAGTCAGACCTAGAGATGGGAGGTCTTAGGTTCAAATCAGGCCTCAGACACTTCCCAGTTGTGTGACCCTGGGCAAGTCACTTGACCCCCATTGGCCACCCTTACCACTCTTCCACCTAGGAGCCAATACACAGAAGTTATGGGTTTAAAAAAAAAAAAAGAAGATATACTATGTTGAATAGACAAGTGAAAGGCATTTATTAAGCACTTACTATATGCTTAATTTGGGTGTGGGGCTAGCAACCCCACCCTGTCAAAACTACATCTGCTAAAGAAACTGCAACCTAAAGTAGGGGCAGCTGGGTAGCTCAGTGGATTGAGAGCCAGGCCTAGAGATGAAAGGTCCTAGGTTCAAATCCGGGCTCAGACACTTCCCAGCTGGGTGACCCTGAGCGACCCATTGCCTACTGGTTGTGGCCCTATGCTCCTAGAATGGAGTCCCAGGATAAAAAAAAAAAAAAGAAAAATATGCTTAATAATAAATATTAGTAATAATAAATATAATGTGAATGAATATAAGCCCTTTATTTCATGTCTTTCTGGTAGCTTCATAATTCTTTCTTCTTTGTCTATGATTTTATACATATATTTCACTTTGATATCATTAGAATACATTCATTAACTATATATGTCAATTATATTAGAGCCTGACAATTACTGTTATAATCTAATTATAATCAGATCCCTGACAATTAAGGGATAAAATGATATTTCCACCATATTACAACATTAAGGGTCTTAACTCTTCCTTCTCCAAAAATGAGGGGTGAGAAAGGGAAGAACCAAATGAGTATACTTATTATAATTCTACCACATCTTGCCCTGGGTTCCATATGCATTAAAAAACAAACAAACAAACAAAAAAACTTTACTTTCTGTTTTGGAATCAATATGGGATATTGGTTCCAAGACAGAGGAGTGGTGAGAGCTAGGAAATTAGGATTAAGCGATTTGCCCAGGGTCACATAGCCAGGAAATGTCTGAGGACAGATTTGAATGCAGGACCTCCCATTTCTAGATCTGGCTCATATACATTTATAAATTTCACATTCCTCCTTGCCAGCAGTAGCCATTGACCAAACTGTTAAATAGCAAAGTTAATTCTAAAACTTTTCTTTTTCATTTCTCAGGTAATAGAAATATAATGGCAAGATAGTCCTTGCTCTCAATTTTACATTCTAATTGGGGAGACAACACGTATTTTAGACTCTGTTTTTGTCCTGCATCACCCAGCTAGAAAGTGTCTAAAGCAAAATTGAAATTTTGGTCTTCTGACTGCAGATCCAGTGGTCCTTCTACTGTGTCACCTAGTACACCTAGTAGAAAATGTAGGATCCTTTATGTAAGTATTAAAAAAATCAAGACATAAGTACAGCATAAAGAGGTCAGGGTTGTCTTCAGCCAGCATATAGAAAGAACATAGATACGTAGGAAAAGGAATTTTGGTCTGGGAAGTCACTAAAGTGGTGAGTGGAATAACAGGGCAGTTCATTGACATGCTCTTTGCAGAGGCAGTGGTTGGAGTGTCTTGATTAGAGTTCTCAGAGCAAAAGAAGTAAAGTGGATTGGATAGAGGAGAGGGTATTACATGCAAAGCAGTTGCAAGGAAAATTACCTAGGTAAAGATGAGGACACACAATCCCAGAGAGTGCAAAGTGGAGTGGCTTTCCTAGTTCTTTGAACACTTTAAAGTACTATCAATCCACATCTGCTTCAGGTATCTATAACCCTTGGGGCATAGACTCTCCTCATCAGGAGACTAAAGGGAATATTTGGGAAATTATTATGTGCTCTTAAAAGTGGTAGTGTTAGGGAAGAGAGGAAAGGAGGAAGGAAGGGAGGAAGGAAGGAGAAAAAGAAGGAAAGAAGGAAGGAAGGAACAAAGAAAGGAAGGAACAAAATGTGGTTTGGAGAAATAATGAGGAGGAGGAAGTGGAATAGAAATGAAAGGTAGTGGGGCAGCTGGGTAGCTCAGTGGATTGAGAGTCAGGCCTAGAGATGGGAGGTCCTAGGTTCAAATCTGGCCTCAGACACTTCCCAGCTGTGTGATCCTGGGCAAGTCACTTCACCCCCATTGCCCACTCTTACCACTCTTCCACCTAGGAGCCAATACACAGAAGTTAAGGGCTTAAATATAAATAAATAAACAAACAAACAAACAAACAAACAAATAAATAAATAAATGAATGGACAAATGAGCAAATAAATAAATAAATGAATGAGTGAGTGAGTGAATGGATGAATAGATAAATAAATGAATGAATGAATGAATGAACAGACAAATAAATAAATAAATGAATGAATGAATGAATGAATGAATAAATAAATAAATAAATAAATGGATGAATGAATAAGTAAATAAATAAATAAGTAAGTAAGCAAGTAAATAAATAAATAAATGAAAAGGAATGAAAGGTAGCAAAATAGCCAATCTGGAAAATACGAAATGAATAGTTGAATGACTAATTTGCTGACCAAACAAAATTATTGAGATTTGAATACAAAATGTTTTCATATTGAATTACAAACAAATTCACTGACAATGACTGGGTTAAAGACAAACCAATCTCTACAGTAACTGGAAACTCTGACTGATTTCTAATCAATGAAGTTAAAAAAAAAAAGCTTGAAGAAGCACATCCCATTCTTTTTTTCCTTTGTTATATTTTTTTTCAGATTACATGTCGATAAAAAATTTTAATACTCATTTTCTGATATTTTTCAGCCCATGTTTTCTCCCTCCTTTCCCAAGAAGGTAGGGAATATGATATAGGTTGTATGTATATTATATAACATATATTTCCACATTTGACATGTTGTCAAAGAAGACACATGTTGCTTACACTAGAGAAAAATTCATGGGGGAAAAATATGAAAAAAAAATTTCATCTGCATTTGGATTCCATCTGTTCCTTTTATTGTGGTGGATATCCTTTTTCATCATGAGTCCCCTTGGAGTTGTGTTGGATCCTTGCCTTGTTCATAATAGTTGTCATTCACATTTGATCATCATACATTATTCTTTTTGCTGTTCTTATTGATCATCATATATTATTGTTGTACTGGTTCTGCTCACTTCACTTTGCATCACTTCATATATGTCTTTACAGGTTTTTTGATGATCATTTTGTTTGTCATTTCTCAGGCACAATAGTATCCATTACAAGCATATAACACCACTCATTCAACCATTCCCCAATTGATGGGCATCCCTTCAATTTCCAGTTCTTTGCCACCACAAAAAGAGCTGCTTATAAATGTTTTTGTTCAAGTAGGTTCTTTCCCCCTTTCTTTAATCTCTTTGGGATACAGATCTACTAGTGGTATTGCTGGATATGAATGGTTTGATGTCCCTTTGGGCATGGTTCCAGATTGCTCTCCAGAATGGTTATATTAGTTCACAGCTCCACTGGCAATGTATTAGTGTTTCAATTTTTCCACATCCCCTCCATCATTTATTATTTTCCTTTTTTGTCATGTTAGCCAGTCTCGTGTGTGTAAGATAGTAACTCAGAGTTTTTTAATTTACATTTATTGAATTAATAGTGATTTGGAGCATTTTTTTGTATGATTAAAGATTGTTTTAATTCCTTCACCCAAGAATTGACTGGTCATGTACTATGACCATTTGTCAATTGAAGAATGCTTTGTATCCCTATAAATTCAACTCAGTTCTCTATATATTTGAGAAATAAAGCCTTTATCACAGAGACTTGCTACAAAGATTTTTCACTTGCTATAAAGATTTTTTTATATTCCATTCTTACTAAATATGCTCACAAGACTTAAAATTCTGTTTATTATTACAACTCATTTCTGTGAATCAGAATTCTCTGTCTTGATCTCAGTGAAATGCAAAGCAATAAATAAACCAGCACTCAACATGATTTGCAGCTATCTCTTTCAAAGCCTATATATTCATAAAATTCTTGGATGATAAGAAACAGAAGAGTCTAGCTAATTTATTTCATTATGTTCAGATAAACATAATGCATCAATTCTGTAGTATTTAACAGCTTTATGATACTAAAAATATTATTACTAAATAAAGTTTTATTCTTGAAAAATTAATTAACCTCATCTGTATATGCATAGTAAACTCAGATCAATTTCATCCTCTTTTTTTTTATTTTTATTTTTATTTCTTTTTTACTAAATGAGATGTATGGGAGATTTGCTAAAAATAAGGGGTATAGGATCCCCTGTACTCTCTAAATGATTTTTACTTTCTTGCATACACTTGCTGCTAATTAGTTTTAGTTAATTTCTGTTGGAAGAATTTGTATGTTATTCACCCTTTGTCCACAAATCTTGCCTTGTCAGAAAAGTTCTGTCTGATGAATAAATATAAGCCCTTTATCTCATCTCTTCCTGGTTACTTTACAATTCCTTCTTCTATGTCTGTGTATACATATATTTCACTTTAATCCCATTAGAATAAGTACATTAACTCTGTATTTCATTTAAATATATTAGATCCTGACAATCAAAGGATAAAGTGGTATTTCAACCATATTATAACACTAGAGAGTCTTAACTCTTCACTCCCCAACTGTGAGGGGTGAGGAAGGGCAGAACCAGAAAGAGCACAATTATAATGATTCTGTCATGCCTTGCCCTAGGTTCCATATGCATTTATAAACTTCATATTCCTACTTCCCAGCACTAGCCATTGGCCAAACTCTTAAGTAGCAAAGTTATTTATAAAATTTTTCTTTTTCATTTCTCAGCAATACACACACACAAGCACATTCACACTGTCACCCTTTCTCCCAGATCCTCTGCAACTTCATCCAGTCCATAGGTTGCCCAAGATTCAGTAGAAATGATACTAAAGAGGATTAAATAACATCTGCCTTTAGACTATACCCTAATAGACCATTGGGCCCTCCCATTTAACTAGTAAATAAATCTTCCCATATATTTTGTCTCCCTGAATAGAGCATGAGTTACTTAAAAGACTTTCTCATCTTTCTATCTGAACATAGTGCTTGGCACATAATAAGTATTTTTTTTTCATTCATTGTGATGTAGCAGCTAGGCCTTTCTTCTCATTCTCTGGGTCTTCTCTGACTCAATTTCCACCAACAAAACTAACCTACAGTTGTAGAATAATAGAATCTCAAAGTCTGAGGGAATCTCAGAAGTCATCTGGTCCAAAAAGTACCTGAACAAGAATCTTCTGTGTAATCAGATTATCATTCTTCTGTTCTCCACTTACAGCCTTTATGTGGAAGCCTATTACCTCCCCAAGATAACCCATTCATCTTTTGGACATATATAATTGTTAAAAAAAAAAAAAGTTTCCTTAATCAAGCCTAAATCACCTTAGTCCTCTCTTCTCTAGGCTAAGCATCTTAAAATTCCTTCATCTGGTCCCCTTATGATAATGTTGTTAGTCCACTCCATTCCCTTCTCAGTCTTTCTCTGGATGTGCTCTACTTTATCCTTCCTGAGTGTGGTATCTAGGGCTGGAAACAATATTCCAAGTATAGTATGACTACAGCAGGACCTTCCTCTTGAAGCCAAATTCCCTCATTTTATAGTTGAAGAAACTGAAACCCAGAGAGATTAGGTGATTTGTCCAAGGGAAATGAGTAATGCAGTGGATACAATTCTGGTCCTGGAGTTAGGAAGACCTTATCTTCCTATTTCAAATCTGGCCTCAGATAATGACTGGCTGTGTGACTCTGAGCAAATCACTTAACCCTGTTTGTCTTAGTTTCCTCATCTGTAAAATGAACTAGAGAAGAAAATCACAAACCATTATCTTTGCCAACAAAAACTCCAAAGGGGGGTCATGAAGCATCTGACTAGACTAAAAAACAACTGAACAACAATATGGGTAGTAAGTTTTAGAGGTGAAGGACTTGAACTCAAGTCATTTGACTCCATGGCCAGTACTTTTTCCATTGTACACTGCCTTCTGTTACCTCTCCCTTTCATGTGTACTATGCATCCATTGTATCAAGACCTCATTATATAAATTAAAGCACACACAAAAAAAAAAAACCTACTAAGACCAGTGCTCTCTGTGCTTAGGAGAGCTATAGCCCAGAGGAGAGAAGAATTTAGAATTAAGTGACCTAGGTTGTTTCAAACCTGGGCTTTGGAATTAACTTGGGGTATGGCTGCAGACAAATCACTCAAGGTCTCTTCCTCTCAGTTTATTACTCTGTAAAATGAGAAAGTTGATGTAGATCAGTGATTCCCAAGGTGGGGGCTACCGCCCCCTGGTGGGTGCTGCAGCGATCCAGAAAAGAGGTGATGGCCACACTTTTTTTTGTATTACATTCTATTTGGAGTTCAATAAATAGTTTCATAATTTCCAGGGGACACTAAGTAATATTTTTTCTGGAAAGGGGGCAGTAGGCCAAAAAAGTTTGGGAACCACTGATGTAGATGATCTCTAATCTTTCCTCTGTCTCCAAATCTTGTGATGACATAACCAAGGGATATTTCTTGAATGAACCCTAGGATGCTTCTTGGAAACCCATTGAATAAAGATGGTAGAGAAAGAAAGACAGAGGGGGACAGAGACAGAGAGCAGAGAGATATGTGTACACACACACACAGAAATTATTCGAAATAATCAAGCATATGGACTATTAGAAAAATGTCTCTCAGTAACAAATGGATAAAGCCATCAAAATGACCTGTATATGTTAAAAAATACCCTTAATTGTAACCCTATGATACAAGGTATCCAAGCATTCCTTAAAGGAGTATTGCATGCATTGCATTCCCTGGATCCAGTTGGCTCACCCAGACTTCTCAACTCCTAACAAAGAGTGAGAGAGGTAAAAGGTCCTCCTGCCAGGTAGTGAAGAAAGCACTTTTATCTATTGAGAATCACAGAGAAGAGGAAGAATGAACTAGTTCTCTAAACAGGTTTTTTTTTAGTTATTTGTGCCATGGGTTGCTTTGGCAGCAAAGCTCACAGCCTCCTTCTAAGACAAATGTTTTCAAATTAAGATTAAAATTCTCTGGTTACTATATCTTAATTTATAATTATTTATTAATAATTTAAAAGTGGGCCAGAGAAAGAAAAAACACCAGGCATACATGGTCGAATGTTACCTTTGCAAGTCTTCCTCCCCCACCCCACCAGCCCTGACCCACTCCCCAAGAAGTCACCAGCTTCACAACCAGATTGACAAACCAGACCTCAGGCTTCCCATCCTCTTCTGGGGCAGCCCTGAGCCTGACCATGTGTGTACCCTAGATGGCCCTCTTCTAGCCACCTCCCCTCTCCATGGTTCTGAAGAAGAGGGAAGAGCCCTACTTCTTCTCCCTAGCACAATTTTGCAGGTTGTGATATCACTTTTCTGAGCCCCTCTGATTCAGCAGACTCCAACCTCAGTCTGGATTAGAGGTGGGTCTCTTGCAGGTGCCAGGAGTCACTATGTGCTCCTTAGAACAGCCACATAGCACCTGTGCAGCATCTCCCAGTATTATAGGGAGGACTCCATCCATTGCCTCAGAGAGATACAGAGAGATACAAGTTCAGAAGTAAGATCCTTTGCTTTAAAATCCAAATTTGTCTTGATAGACTAGGATTAAATTTTCACAAAATGCATGAAATAAAATATACAGAATAACAAAGAAAACCAATCATGTTAAAATACAATTACAAAATATTGTTTTAAAATAAGATCATGAACCCCAGGTTAAGAATCCAGGCTCTAGAAGAGGAGAAGAAAAGACCAGTCAGCCAGTGGCTCAGTAAATTGAGAGCCAGGCCTGAAAATGGGAGGTCTCAGATTAAATCTGACTTCAGACACTTTCAAGCTGTGTGTCCTTCGACAAGTCATTAATCTCCAATTGCATAGCCCTTAATTGCTCTTCTGCCTTGGAACTGAGACTTAATATTGATTCCATGATGAAAGGTAAGAGTTTTTGTTTGTTTGTTTTAAAGAAGAAGGAAGAAGGAGGACTAGGAAACCCAAGAAGGTAGAATTGCTTCTTTTAACAAAACTACTCAAGAAGGGAAAGAAAAATAATGAATAGAAGGGCACTACCTTCTGCTCATATATCTGAAACCTTCCAATCCAAATTGAAAGGGATCTCAAAGGTCATCTAGTCCAACATATAATTAAACATGAATCCCCTGTAAAAAAGTTTAAGACTTTCAGTAATGATGAAGTCACCTGGGACAATGTATTCCTACTTTTGGATACATCTAATTGTTAGGAAATGTTTTCCTTTTATATAACTAAATTGTGTCTCTCCAATTTTTACCCTTTTCATTTATTCTACCACTTAGTTGTAAGTAGAATAAGTATAATATCTCCCTCACAAAAGGATCTTTCAAATTCTTAAAGCCAGTGATCACATTCCCCTGAAATTTTATTATCTCCTGGATAATGATCAACATCTACTAACCATCTGGTCTGTTAACCTTTCCTTTTGGGTTGACTGCTCCATCTAGGCATCCAGTGAAGGAAGGGCACCCAGCAGGAAAACAAAAGCAGTTATTCCCTCAAAAGGAGCAAAGAAGTAAAAGACCAGTACCTTTAGAAAATTATCCTTAAACTCCACCTACTACTTCCTGTCTAATAAGGTTACATACCAGCATCTTTTTGCCTTTTCTTCAGTTTCTCTCCTTGGGAGTTGTAGGCAATATTGTGTCTTCTGCTTTTCAAGATATTCTAGACCTGCAAGTCAAGGAAGTGTTCATAGGCAAGAGACAAGTCCGTTTTCAATCAAGGGAAATCCTGCCTTCTTAACAACATATAAACTACATCTTTCATCAAGTCATATGACTTAAACTAGAACCCACTTACCTGAAACCACTTGTCTTTATTTGACCTGAATGGGAGAGAGGTGAGTTTTTTATCTCCTCCCCACATGCACATTATTTTAAATATCTAAGAGGTAACTGATAATTATAATATTGTAAGAATGACTAATTGGGTAGCTTCCTAACAATCTCCCCTTCAGCAAAGACTATTCTGATAAAGTAGGTAGTTCATATAAAAGGTTCCTAACTGATAATAACTTAGTGGGCTTTAGTCTTCCTTTAGATCTGTGAGAGGCATCAATGCCTTAACCCAAAGGAGCAACCCATTAATCAATAAGCATTTATTAAATCCCCACTATTCACTGAGGAGTAGAAATACAAAGTGAAAAGTGAAATAATCCATTCCCTTGAGATCCTCACCAATTAAGACTAACCAATTAAGATCATAAAGTTAATAGACTATCCCTCAGAAATCATTTTATTCAACTGCCTCACTTTACAGATTAGGAAACTAAGGCCAGGGAGAGTGAGTGATTTGTCCAACATCACAAAGGTCCTGAGGGCCAGAGGCAAGTTTTAAAAACTAGTTGTGTAGCCTCCAAAGCCAAAGGCTCTTTCCACTCTATGGTGCTGCTTCCTTGAATCTAAGTTTCTTCAATGTCCAAGAAACATATATTAAGCACCTTCTAGTACATTCTATAGTGCTAGGAAGAAAAGATCTAAATGCAAAAATGAAATAATATCTAACTTAAGTAGTTTGGTACTGGTAATATCAGGCAACATTAGAAATGGATGGGAAGCTACCTTGGGGAAAAGAGGACTGTTAACATTACTTGATTCAATCATGCCACAGAATAGACAATTGCCATGTGGCTTATCCTTAAAGCCAACTTTGCTCCTCTAATCTGATTTTTGCCACATAAAATGAACTTCTCATAGCCACTACACAATCAGGATCCAGCCTCTGCTGTCAGTCAAAATAGCCTGTTCTTGAGGCAGCTAAGTAGTACAGAGAACCTGGGTTCAAATTTGGCCTCAGACACTTCCTAGCTGTGTGACCCTGGGCAAGCCACTAAACCCCAATTGCCCAGCCCTTGCCATTCTTCTGTCTTGTAATCCATATGAGACAGAAGTCTTTAAAAAAAAAGCTAGCCTTAGAAGATCTGCAAGAAGGCAGAAGGAAAAAGAGTTTCCATCTCTGTTATCAGAAGGGAATGGGCTCTAGTGAAGAGAATTAAAAGTGATTTTCCCCATGTCAAGATTATCCTGCTATATCTAGAAATGGCTTAGTGGGGGCAAATCAAAACACTTTCAGTGATCTTTAGACTGAAGGAGTTGCATATCTGCATTTTTAAAAAGATGTAAAGCCCTATAATCACTTCAGTTTCAAATATGCTCTGCCAAATGTCTTAATAACCTTGGCATTTGTACAGCAGTTTTCATTTTCAAAGTACTTTATAAACATTAACCAATTAACCCTCCCAGTCACCCTAGGTACAGCTGCCCGAAGTAATATGTTGATGAATATTGACTTCTTGTAGGTAGCAGAGAGGAGGGTCTTCATAATACAAGGATGGCAGGCATTTGCCAGGGCACAGCAGATATTGTAGCCTCTGAAAAGGAGTCAAATTAAGCCACTGTTCTTAATAAAGGGAATGAAACCAGCCAGAAAATAAGCGCAGTGAAAAGTAATTTCCTTTTTTTTCCCTTTTCCTCTGTTTCTCGAAATTCAATGCCCATTTCCAAAGGCTCATTCTTGCAAATTAAAGGAAACAACTGGAAGTCCCCTCTGGTCTAACAATTTGCTCTTTGTGTGAATTAAAAAGTTCCATGTCTAAGAATATAAATCAGTGTTCATGGGAACTTTCAAAAGGGAGAAAAAGTTCAAAGTATTGTCGACTCTGACAATCCTGGCGTGCCCCACTTTAAGCAAACCCATTATATACATTTCTAGACTTGCCAAAAAGGTACATTTTACTTTCTTTAAGGATTTGCCATAATATGCTTTAAAATAGAAAAACTCCTAGCATTTAAAATGCCATGTCATTTAAAGAACTCACACATAGCTGGAAATTAATATGTGGATTTGTTTTAGAAACTGTTTTTGTAATTACAATCTAAGAATATATGCTCACAAATTCTTGATTTTCTTCTTTATAAGCAGCTTCCAATTTAAAAAGAGGTTATGCTCAAAAAGTGACTTTTTGGTAGCAAAAGAGAGGAAAGAAAGCAAGGCCCCATGTTATATAGAAGTGAGGTAAATCTCTGATTAAAAGGAGGGATAAAGGTGATTAGGAATGAAGGGGATAGCTGAGTGTGGGGAAGGGATGAATGAGGTGGTATATTGGATGGTAAGGGAGTATATGGGAGTATTCAGGAGGGGCTGCCCAAACAGGCTAGTCACAGGAGGTTAGAGACAGAGGATACTGGGGAGGCAAGGAAAGGTATCTCTATAGATACAAAGGAGTTGGGCCAGTCAGAAATGTTTAAATCTGGCTAGAGGGCTTCTCTTGTTAGTTTCTAAAGTCCCTTGAGGGAGGAGTCAAGAGGGCTCCTCCCTGCCAGTGAAACTTATGGCTGCAGGAAGTCTCAGGCAGGGACTTCCTGCCAAGATGGATGCCTGCAGTTCCCTCAAGAAACAAAAAGAAAATTATTCCTTCCCTCTTCAACCCTTGCCTTAATTTTTGATACAATGATTCACCAGAGGCTTGAATAGGTAACAAAGGGGATTTATTAATAACAGGGTTAATCAGAAGGAGAGAGGGGTTTAGGGTTTGTAATAACCACTAGGGAGAAAGATTAAGGTGGGGGAAGGATCATAGGAGAGGGTTAGACTGAGAGAGCCTACTCTCCCAGTCAGTAAGATTTGACTGCCTTAAAGTAAGGTATTTACTAGATCAATAAAATAAGGGATAGCTTGATTTAAAGATGTCCTACTTGCCTACAGAAAACTAAACCCACAAAGTCTATTCACCAAACCACCCTTCCTACCAGATCCCAAAGGGAAATTCGGGGAAAATAACAGGAAAGTAATATGGAGAGGTCAGGGAGAAGTCCAGAGAAATCAACTAGGTTCAAATTGCCCAGAGACAAAGGCATAGGCCAAGCCAAGCCAAAAGCCAAAAGCAGAGTCTCAGTTGGAACTTCAGCTCTCTTCAAGCCTCAGACTCCAACTGACTTTTAGTGAACATTCTAAGACTTAACTGCCAGGGCTGTTTACAGTTGACTTTTGCAAGAGCAAAAGCTTCTGTTGCATCCTTGCATTACACCCATTATCTAAGGGATGGCTGAACAAATTGTGGTATACAGCTAGAAGGACAGGACCTGTGATTTCACTAGTATAGGGAAACTTCCAGATCAGTACCTTCTCTGAAACTTGTGTTTTTAGAGGTGCTTAAAGCACAGATTGGTTAAGTCACTACCCTGAGGTCACACAGTATTTATCAGAGGTATTTATCTGTATTAATTTATCAGAATATATTTATTTATTAAATATAAGCATTTATCAGAAGCAGAACTTGAACATGTTTTTCTAATGTTGAGGCTAACTTTAGATTCACCACCCCATGCAACATCTGTAGATAGAAAAGAATATTTAATTGAGCCATAAGAAATGATAGTCATAGGGCAGCTAGGTGGCTCAGTGGCTAGAGAGCCAGGCTTAGAGACAGGAGATCCTGGATTCAAAACTGGTCTCAGATACTTCCTAGCTGGGTGACCCCCATTGCCTAGTTCTTACCACTCTTCTGCCTTAGAACCAATACAGGTAGTATTGGTTCTAAAACAGAAGATAAGGGTTTTTTAAAAATAGAAATAACAATCATGAGAAATTCAGCAAAATACAGCAGAGCTTGTAATGAATTAAAGAGCTTGATTCAGAGAGAAGAAAGCAGGAGTAACATATTAAGCCAAATGTTAAGAGATTCAATAAGTAAATGAAAATAACACTAAAAGGCAGCTGAAGTCCATTAAAGCACAAATTCTAAATCCATTAGATTATTAGCTCTTTGAGGGCAAGACTATCTTTGTCTTTTTTTTCTCTCCAGTGCTTAGTATAGTGCCTGGCACATGGTAGGCACTTAAATATTTACTAACTGAATAAATGACTGAAATCACATGAATCAATGACCAAGACTGATTCCAAAGAACACACACTGAAATATAGCTCCCATTCTATCCACTCTATCCCTGGATAGAGAAGTGGCTCCCACTTCCAACCAGCTTTTCAAAGATTGTCTTCCCAAGCTTCTGGTGATGGATCTTTATCTTAAAAATCTTTATCCTTAGAGCAAAACCCAACATTTATAAAGCACCAGGGAAACAAAGACAAAAATGAAAGAGAACCTGTCCTCAAAGAGCTTACATCTCATCAGAAAATACATCTATGCTTCTGTGAGGTAACAGAATGGGCTCTTGTGGAAGTTAGCATATAGGATTATTATTATAGCATAAATGTCCATCATTATGGCATTGAATGTTGGCAATACTCTCTTGTTGATGAATTGTCTCAAGTGTACATATCTCAACTTTCCAAATGGAAGGTCAGGAGATAAGCATTACAGTTCACTTTGAATTCATGATATTTAGCACATTCCTAGGAAAATAGTAACTTTGGATTCAGGACTATGATGGCATGAAATGTAGCATGGCATGGTGGATCTCTGAAGGCTGGCCTTGGATTTAGGGAGACTAAAGTTCAAACCCAACCTTTAACATATGGGTTATTTCATTCTGGGTAAGTTATAGAGGTTCTCGGATCATTAAGGAAATAAATTAAGGAAGAATTTTTCATCTCTAACCAGTAGAAGGAATTCCATAGAGATGAAATCGTAGCTCAGGATTACTAACCCGAGTGATAACTACTCAATAAATGAGTTGCTTAAAAAGCTGGAATGGCAACATAATAAAGTAGAAAGAATGTCTGTGGTCTAGCTATGACCATCCTAACTATATGCATGGAACAGAATAATAATCATCATCATTTGTAGGTCTTAAGCACATGAAAAGTGCTTTACAAATATTATTTCATTTTATTTTCATGACAGCTCCATGAGGTAGTAACTATTATTATCCCTATTTTACAGGTGAGGAAACTAAGGCAGAGAGCAATTGGAGGACTTGACATGGGGTCATTAGGCTAGAAAAAGTCTGAGGTAGGATTTGAAGTCAGGTCTTCCTCCCTGGGGTTCAGCATTCTATTTCCTGTACCACATAGCAGTGACTTGAGCAAGTCATAGTGATATAGGCAAGGCAAAATTAGGGTCTTGTCCAATGAATTGAGAGCTCAGCCCAACTCCATGTTGAGGGAACAAGCCTGATTATAAGAGAATATAGTAATAGAGTAGCTATTAAAAGAAGCAAGGAAGGAAGGTAAGATGGTCAGGAGTTTTTAGGAATGCTTTTTATCTTGAAAGTTACTAAGGAAGGGGTCATTTGTTTGTGAGCTTGTTTTCCTGTTGTTTCCAAGGAATTGATGCCATTTTACCCATGGTCCACTTTTGTCTATGTGGCTTCATCCATAATTCACTGTTTGCCCATTCAAATGGTAGCAAACTTCAATGTAAAGGGGATGCTAATGATTTGCTAAACACCCCAGGGCAATTTTAAGTCAAATTTTGCTCTTTCTGCAAAGACTCTAAGGAAGGCATTGATTGTGGAATTGAGCATTGTTTGAACTTAGTCCTGTGTGGCTAGGAAATTGCAGAGACTCCCAACCAAGGACCTAGCTTAGTATGTGAAGAGTTTTCTCATAATTGCACATCTAAGCAACCCATATGTCTTATCTGAAAGTTAGCGCCATACTCATCAACTAGTTATTGCTTCCATGTTCTTTTGATTGTTTACAGCTACTTGACAGGGTTCGTTTGTTTCTCTATCTGCAAAATTGGGTGTATAGGAAGTTAGATTAGGTAGTGTTAGATTAGGTAGTGTGAAGCTCTCAAATTCTGGGACTGATCCCTTCTACTATCTACTTATCCAAGTTGGAGCATGTTGAAGGAGGGAAGAATAGTAAAGAAGGTTCCATGAGGATATGGTGAAAAATGGGAGACTGAGAATGTTACAAGGAATCATCTCTATATATGTCCAATTTTCTAAGACCCCATTTGATTCCCCCCACAAAAGTGAAGTAAAATAATATACCTTCTCCTTCCCCACTGTCTTTATCTTATAATTCCTGCAGAGATGGTGTTATTACACAAATACAATGATTTAAAAATTAAAAATTAATAATACTTTTTTAAATACAACTATTTAAGTTCAAGATCTAATTTGAGGGATTCTGGGAAGATGATCCACCCCAAATTATCTTCCTTGAAGACTTTTTCCTGATGCCAAAAACTCAATGAATAAGAACAGTATTCAATTAACATTAGATCCTTACTTTTTATAAGGCATAGTTCAAGAAACCAATGATATGATAACAGAAAATAACACAAAACTACTAAGTAGTCAGAAAACCTACTCTTTAATCAGGAGGAAAAGACATGGTTAAATATCTGGCCACCACACATAGAGTCATAAGCTAAGTACCATACAAAGCCAAAGGCTCTGGGACTCTGGGAATAGTACCCTTTGGAGAAAACACAACTCAATGCCCACTCTTCCCTAGGAGAGAACACCGTGCTGAGTGTCAACTCCTCTCTGGGAGATAGACCCAACTCAATGCTCACTTCTCTCTGGGAGAAGACACCATGCTAGATGCCAACTCCTCCTGGGAGAAGACACCATGCTAGATGCCAACTCCTCCTGGGAGAAGACACCATACCAAATACCAACTCCAAAGAACTACTGGACCTGAGAGTCTTTTATACCCTTTTGGGAAGCCTACAGAGACTAATCACAAACAGGTGTATAAACCTCCTAACATTCAGCAGCTATGGTATTTAGGGAATGGTCAGCTATAACAAATTAAAGACAAAGGTCAAACTCAGGAGCTGGGCTTCCAGAGAGGAAACTTTTACCCAATAAAAAAAAAAAAAGACTCCAAAACAAAAAGGTGCTTAACATTCAAATCAAAATAGGTGTGCTTAGCACTGGGATTTCTCAAAGGTAAAGTAAACTGAGGCATCCAGATTTCACGTTGACAGATATAATGATAAATATATGACATAGCAGCTTAACGTTTATTGTTGGCATAGCAGGACAGGGCAGGAGTATTTATGCCCATTTCGTAGACAAAGAAAACCTGTAACCCAGTAGTGGTAGGAAGTTATCTGCCCAAAGTCAAACACGTTTTAAGTTAGGAGAAGTTAAAAAATGAAAAGCACAGAACAAAATCCATGGAGTAAACACCAAAAGAGAATCCCTCACTATGCAAATTCAAAAACCAGAAGGGTGAAAAATCAGTAGTCTTGGGTGTCTCAACTGAACACTCAACCTTGCCAAGGACCAGAGATAAACACTTCTTCTTCTGGCTGCTATTGCATACAGTAAGTATATGGAAGCAAATTAGTCCCTTTAACAGTTTGCTTGCAGCATTTAATTTTATACAAAAAAAATTGCTGATGTGAAACATGGCTCTGGAATAATTCACTTTTACAATTACCCAAGAGCACTTCATATCCCAGGCTGGTCTAAATTCAAAGGAGTGAGTTACCCAAGGAATTAATTACTGTCCGATTTATTACTTCTCCTATCATCTAAAACTGTAGAAGAAACTGGTTACCTGGAAAATTATATATTTTTTGAATGCATGTCAAATTTAATTTGAGGAGAATGATAAGGCAGAATGCACAAGAGCTTTGTTTCTTGTGACTTCAAAGCCACAGGTGTGCCCTCTCTAAAAGGCAAGCTGATAGCAGTGTGTGAGAGGCCCCTTAGCTAATGCAGCTGTGTTTTCAGTGCCTTTGGGAGTTTACCATCTTGAAGTCCAGGGTTGCAAAAATCAGCCCAAAATTTAACAACTGCCAACTGCTAATTACCCAGTGCAGTGTGGACTTAGTCCTAGAATACAACAGAAATTGATTTAAGCCATGGGGTGATCAACACTTGAATTATTTTATCAAGGATAGGAATGTGCTTTGAAGCAAAACCAATAGTAAAACAAAATCTGAGGCTTTTCTATTTACTTTGCTCCCCAATTTGTGTGGAATATATTTGGTTCTCCTCCCTCCGGGAAGACATAATCTCAAGTGGCCTTCACAAAGAACACTGCTGCTGATTTTTTTTAAGTACACAAACATTAATATTCAGATGTTGCTTTCTGATTCCTTATTAATTTTCTACATTTAAATTTTTCCCTTACATCAGCACAAAAGAGAAAGTTTTGAAGTTCAGAGAGTTCAGAGAAGACTCAAATTCAGAAAGTTTAAAGAGTAGTACTGAAATGCATAAAAGTGATTATTTGGAAAGAAGAAGTGCAAAGCAACCCATTTTATATACCTCACTGAATGCTTTGATAGTTGCTGAATCAGAGACTCCAGTGTGTATCTTTAGGGTCCTTGGGAATGAATGAATTTTATAAATGAATGAATGAATGAACATTTATTTTGTACTTTGTGTCACTGGCAAGGTGCAGTCATCGATATTTATTCACCTTAATTAAGTCTTGAAGATGTAGGTTCAGCAAATATCCAGACTTGAGAAGAGGTTGCAGAGCAACTGGGAATGCTCATTCTTATTCATAAGACATCTATATGGGCTTACAGTATGAAACTCAGCTGGGACACCTGGTTTCGAGATCTTGTTTTGTCCGTAACAACTTTATAACATTAATAAGTAGGTCACCAAGCCTTTGTGAACATCAGTTTTGAGCAGTACTGAAGAATGTTGGAGCTGACTGAGATATGATGGAAAGGACCTTTATTGTATATAAGAGGAAATTGAAGGTCAGAAATGTGGAATAATTTGTTGAAGGCAACAAAGAGCTACGAATTGAAATTGGAACCCAAACTCTGATATTTAAACTACAAATATAGGAATCTTTTCCAACCTAGAAAATGAAGGGGTTGAGCTAGGGAAAACTTTCACCTCTAAAAATCTGTGGATTTTTAGATCTAAAGCTTTAGATCTAAAAATCTAAGTCTACACTGTAGTTGTGACACATTAGTCTGTGCATTAGTGAAAGGATAAACACATATGGATAAAAAAATCAGTCCAACAATTTTAGTTGTCATTGACTATAATAATAATAATTTTATGTATTGAGGGAAAGTACAGGGGGAAAGTGATCTTTCAGGAACAGGATGAACCTATTTGGATTTTATCTATCAAAGAATATTATTTGGTTAATTTAATTTTTCCTCAATTACATATAAAAGCAGTTGCCAACATTTTAAAAAGAATTTTGAGTTTTGAATTTTCTCTCTCCCTCCTCCTATTGCCCCATTGAGATGGTAAGCAATCTCAAAAGATTTTACATGTTCAAGTCATGTAAAACATTTTTTCACATGAATCCTTTTGTGGAAGGGAATTCAAATAAAAAAAAATTAAGAAAGTGAGAAAAGTTTGCTTTGCTCTGGATTCAGACTCTGGAAGCAGAAGGCATTTTTTATTATGAGCCCTTTGAGTCTGTTCTGAATCATTATATTGCTGAATTATATTCTGAATCATTATATTCACAGTTGTACACTGTATAGTACTTCTGTTACTTTACAATGTTCTCTCGGTTCTTTTTATTTCACTCTGCTTCAGTTCATGCAAGTCTTTACAGGTTTTTCTGAGCTCCTCCTGCTCATTATTTCTTAGAGCACAATAGTATTCCATTACAATCATATACTATAACTTATTCAACCATTCCCCAATTGATAGGTATTCCTTCATTTTCCAATTATTTGCCCCTACAAAAAGAGCTGCCCTAAATATTTTTGTATATATAGGTCTTTACCATTTTTGGTTTTTTATCTCTTTGGGATGCAAACCTAGTAATGATATTGCTGGATCAAAGAGTTTGTATTGTTTTAAAGCTCTTTGGATATAGAACCAAATTGCTCTCTACAATGGTTCAATCAATTCACAACTCATCCATTCTCTTATCTCTTTCCCTCCTACTTTCGATAAGGTAAGATAGATTTTTATGCCCAATTGATTGTGTATGTTCTTCCCTTATTGAGCCAATTACAAGGAGAATAAGGATCACCTGTTCCTCTTCCCACCTTCCCCATCTTCACCTCCACTGTAAAAGCTCTTTCATACCTCTTTTATGTGCAATAACTTACCCCTTCTCTCAATGCATTCTTCTTTCTCACCCTTTAACTTAATTTAATTTTTTAGATATCATCCTACCAGATTCAACCTATATCCTTACCCTCTGCCTAAGTATATTTCTTCTATGTGCCCTAATAATGATAAAATTCTTAGGAGTTACAAGAATCATCTTCCTATGTAGGTATGTACACAGTTTAATCTTATTGAATGTCTTTTGATTTCTCTTTTTTGTTTACTTTTTTCTTTCTATTGAGTCTTATATTTGAGAGTCAAATTTTCCATTCAGCTTTGGTCTTTTCATCAAGAATGTTTGAAGTTCTCTATTTCATTGAGTAACCATTTTTTCCCTGAAGGATTATGATCAGTTTTGCTGAGGAAGTAATTCTTGATTAAGGTCCTAGCTCCTTTGCCTTCTAGAATATTATATTCTAAGCCCTCTGATCTTCTATGTAGAAGCAGCTAAATCTTATGTTATACTGACTGTGGCTCCATGACATTCAAATTGCTTCTTTTGGGCCATTTTCAGAATTTTCTCCTTGTCTTGGGACTTCTAGAATTTGGCTATAGTATTCCTTGGACTTATCTTTTTGGGATCTCTTTCAGGAGATGATTGATGGATTATTTCTATTTTATCTTCTGGTTCTAGAATATCAGCACATTTTTCTTTGAAAATTTCTTGAAAGATTATATCTAAGCTCTTTTTTATAATCTTAGCTATCAAGTAGTCCAATTATTCTTAAATTGTCTCTCCTGGATTTATTTTCCTGAGATATTTCACATTTTCTTCTAATTTTTCATTCTTTTGACTTTGATTTTTTGGGGGGTATATCTCATGGAGTCATTAGCTTCCACTTGCCCAATTCTAATTTTACAGCATGATTTTCTTTCTTTTTTTTTTTAACCCTTAACTTCTGTGTATTGGCTCCTTGGTGGAAGAGTGGTAAGGATGGGCAATGGGGGTCAAGTGACTTGCCCAGGGTCTCACAGCTGGGAAGTGTCTGAGGCCAGATTTGAACCTAGGACCTCCTGTCTCTAGGCCTGACTCTCAATCCACTGTGCTACCCAGTTGCCCCCTACAGCATTATTTTCTTGAGTAAGCCTTTGTACTTCCTTTTCCATTTGGCTAATTATACTTTGTAAAGAGTTCTTTTCCTCAATGAATTTGTGTGCCTCTTTTTCCATATAGCCAGTTCTTCCTTTAAAGAAGTTCTCTTCAGAGCACTTTTGTAAATCTTTTTTCCATTTCCTGTTCTATTTTTTAAAGAGTTCTCCTCATTGAATTTTTGTTCCTCTTTAACAGTTGACTTATTCTGTTGTTTAAGATAATAATTTCTTCAGTATTTTTTGTGACTTTTTCCAAGCTACTTTTTTCCCATAATTTTCTTATATCACTCTCATTTCTTTTCCCAATTTTTCTTCTACCTCTCTTAGATGATTTTTTAAAAACCTTTTTAGAGCTCTTCCACATATTTTTTGGCTTTAGAGCAATTCATATTTTTCTTGGAGGCTTTGGATGCAACCATATTGACTTTGTATCAATCTTCTGGGTTTGTGTTTTGGTCTTCCCTTTCACCAAAATAACTTTCTATGTTGAGAATTGTTGTTGTTTGCTCATTTTCTAACTTTTTTTCCATTTCATTCTTAAAAATTGTTAAAGGGGCAGTTTAGTGGTTCAATAGATTAAGAGTCAAGCTTGGAGATGGGAATCTTGAGTTCAAGTCTGATTTTGGTACTTCCCAGCTGTGTGACCCTGAGCAAGTCATTTAACCCCCATTGCTGAGCCCTTATCACTCTTCTACCGTGGAACCAATTCACAGTATTGATTCTAAGACAGAAAGTAAGGGTTTAAAAAAAATAAACAAATAAAAAAAACTGTCAAAGTTGCTCTATGTAACTGTGGTGAAGGGAGCACTGTTTCAAGCTTCAGATTTATTGTGTCTTCAACACTAGCCCTGGAGAATCTATCTGTTTTCAGTTCTTCCAGAGTGGTATTATGTAAGGAAAGGTGTGTTTGATAACTCTCCCAGCCTGTGATCTGGTCTATAATCCCAAGCACTCTTTTCCACAAGGGCTAGTGTGTGCTTGGTGTTCCTTCTCACCTTCATCCCACGATCGAGGACTTCAACCTGGTTCTGTGTGTAGACAATGGGACAAGAGTCTTGCACTCAGAATCAACAACAGGTCTCCTCTAATCTCCTTCTGAGCAGTTGTCTGACCACCTCCCCACCTTTTAAAATCTGTGGCTGAGTTCCAAAAGCCTTTCCTATGGATTCAGCTGCCCTCAAAGCTTGTTACCAGGGTAGACTTGCTGGTGTGCTTCTTTGTGCTCCACTTCCAACCCTGTACAATAAATTTTTCATGCCAGCCTTCTAAATTGTTTGAGGCTAAAAATTATTTCACCCCATCTTTATGTGGGTTATGTTGCTCCAGAATTCATTTTGAAGCATTGTATCATAGATTTTGGGAGAATAATTTGGTAGAGATCAGATGGCTCTGTGTACCTTCTCTACAATGTTGGTTCCACCGTTTCTTTATCACAGAATATTATTTTTCAAAGAAGCAGAAAAATCATGCTAATAAACCTTTATTGGATATTTCTAGATGTAAATATTGCCTTCCCACTTAAAAAAAAAAGTATGTTCCTTGAGAGCAGGAATGTTTTATTTATGTCCTTATATCCCTAGCACTAGGCATATAATAAGCTCTTAACAGTGCTTGTTTTTTATATTAAGTCTATCATCATCAACATAATCATCATGTTACTGTTAATCATAGTGATAGGAAAAGCTGTGGCATAGCAGATAGAGGATGAGCTAGCCTTCCTAGTCAGGAAGTATCCAAGTCCATCATCTGATAGTACTAGCTGTGTGACACTGAGCAAGTCAATTAATTTTTCAGTGCCCTGGGAAATCCCAAAACTCTAAGGTGTGGACGAGTTGTTTATTTGGAGAAGGAAGTTTCTATACCAGAGAACTTCTTATGCTGATGAAAATCACAGATCTATGCAAACACAAAACAAGATAAAAAACAGATACATATAAATTTAATAGTAAATATGCATTTATTTTGTTTCCCTAATCTTCTGTGTATAACCATGTTACTATAGAAAAACACAACTTTTTAAAAAATCCTCTTAATGAGCTGCTTAAATATTTAATAAAATTATCTTTTTATCATCAATATAACAATCAATAAGAAAAATATTTCACAACACAGAGTCTCACTGTTCAGACCACAATCAGAACACTATCATGATAGCTCTCCTTAATAGCAAAGTGTCTAGAGAAAATAAACAGCCTCCTTTGTGTTTGCCTTACAAATCTAAACCTATAAAGGAATAGAAAATTTTGAGTAACCAAACTTAAAACTCTCTCTGCTAACATATAAATAAAAATCAAATCATCTACATATCTGATCATGATATAAATTTTCCTAGATGATTACATTTTTCCTTTTCTTTTTTTTCTCTGGAAGTATATATTCATATTCATCAATATGATGGTAATATAATGTTGAGATTTGGAAGAAAAGGTTTAATGGAACCTTAGATATTCACTAGGTATGTGACCCCGGACATGTAAGTCTATCTCTATTTGCCTCAGTTTCCCCAACTATAAAATAGGGATAATAATAGCACTTATCTTTCAGGATTGTTACAAGGATCAAATGAAATATTTGTGAAGTTCTTAACATAGTGCCTGGCACATAGTAGGCACTGTATAAACGCTTGTTATTATTAGTAGTAGTCAAAAGTTCTTGTTCCCTTTAACAGAAGGCAAAAGAAAAGTAAGTGACAGGTTCTAATTAAATATTTGATACTTACAGAATGGAGCCTGAGTACCTTGCATAGAATGTTCAGTTTAGGAGCCTAAAGGCCAAAGTTGGTATTTTCCCCATGCTGAATCTAGCTTCTAAGCAATCCTTCAATATTAAGTCATCCAAATAGTCACTGACATAAATTTAAAAATCATAGGATCTAGAGCTGGAAGAAATCTCAGCAATTGTTTAGTAATATTAGTTAAACAGACAGTTTTCCCTTTATATAAATTTGCTTTATGCAAATCCAACTCTATGTAAAAAATTCTGAAAGAAATCCTCATTCCAAAAGAACATCTCTATGTTAATTTTACCTTCTCTCTCTGCTCTTGCCCCAACCACTTGGCATTCCCACCAGAAAAACTAAAACTAAAGCTAAGGGGGGAAAAAGGGTCTCCAAGTGAAAGTGGAAGATAAGGCCCTTGGAAGTGAAAGTGGAAGATAAGGCCCTTGGAAATGCAGAGAGAAGAGACCTGTGTCCTGCCCTCATGTCTCTGTGTGTCTGTCTGCTTTCCTTTCCTGTGTGGTACCACGCGTGTCTCCAGCCCTCATGTGTTGCCAGTTCTCTCCTGTCTGTATCCATGCCCAGCCCCAACACATCTGTCTCACCTCACCTCACCTCTCCCCTCCTCTTGTTTCTAAGTTCAAGCCCCCATGTGGCTGTCCCAGGCCCCCACATATTCCTTCTCCTGCTCCTTCCTCTCTGACTCCAGCCCCCACATGTCCTTGAACCAGGTGCCAGCCCCGTCCCACCATAAACACATGATCCCCTTCACTCCCATCTCTGTAGGCAAATTCACATTAAATAAAAAGCTTATATAGAGGCCTGTTGAATAAAAGCAAGAAATATCTATATGGATATAGATCAGGCTTATTTATATAAGACTCTTCATTGGTGGAGATTGAAGACTCCATGCTCTGTGTTCCACCCAAGAAGCAAAGTTGGTGAAAATATGGGAGAGGAGAAATCCTTGTTTTTTGACCTCCAGCTTCATAAAAGAAGACATCCAGCTCCAGATTCCCTCTACGGAGAAGTTCCCGATGGGAAAGAAAGATTCTGGGAAGAAAATAACATGTAGAAGAACTGATAATGGGATGTTATGATTACAATTATCTCAAGAGACCAACTTTGGGTAAGAAATATTAGTTTATTGAATATATATGTGTAATATATAATCCTATTAATCGATTGGGCCAGAATCATAACCAATAAAATGACATATGGGTCTATGGCTCTCTTGAATGACTACCAAACCCCAATCCTCGTGAGGTAGCTTAATAAATAATAATAGGGGCACATTCAGCACCTCCCTTGAACATCTTAAGACATTTCTAACTAGTAACTAGCTAATTAGGAGGTGGATCATCAAACCCCTATCCTTCCCCACACTGATGAACAGGTGATTTGCTTGTTATCCAGGCAGGAAAAGAAGAGGGGAAAAAAGAGGGGGAAAACCTTCCTATTAACCAGAATCTGTGAAAGGATCACATTCCTGAGGACAAGGAGAATGAGAAAGGCAATAGGCTAGATGTAATCTCAAAACCAGACCCCTGACACAGGAATACACAGGAATTCTTCCCTAATATATAATTGGGGCCTTTCTATTCCAGGATCCTGATAGGAGATTTAATATAGTATATGAATAATAAAATTCTCACAAGGAGTTATAGCTGGGAATTTTGTGCTAGACTACCATTTGAGATGAAGAATCACTTAAGAGGTAAAAGTTCTTCTAATCAATGAGCCATTACTACAAAGAAATTCATCATCACAATTAAATGTAGGAATCTTACTTCATCTGTGGGTAAGGCAAAAAGTGTGAGCCTGAGACACCAGAAGGCCAGACAAAGTGACAAAGTAGAGGACAGCTGCTCTGGCATTGAACTTCACTGAGATGGACACAAGTCACCACACACACACACACACACACACACACACACACACACACATACACACACATATATATATAATTCATTTATTTTTTGAACCCTTTCCTTCCATCTTAGAATCAATAATGTATATTGTTTCCAAGGCTGAAGAGCAGAAAGAGCTAGATAATAAGGGTTAAGTGACTTGTCCAGGGTCACACAACCAGTAAGTGTCTGAAGCTGGTTTTAATTCAGGTCTTTCTGACTCCAGGTCAGTGCTATATCCACTGTGGTACTTAGCTACTGTTGCTATTCATATACAGAATTAAGGACAACAATGTCTGAAGTGAGACAGGTACTCCTTAACTTCAATAGTCCATGTAATAGGAAGGACTCATCCTCAGTGGACTCCAGACTCTCTTGAGGGTAAATCATAGTAACAAAGCAGGGAAAACAGCCACTCCAGGGCTAAGCTGCAGGAATGAAACTGGAGACAATCAGATGAGAGATGACCAGGAGAATGGATGAGGCACAAAACGGTGATATAAAAACACCTCCATTAAGTTTTCATCAGAGTAATAAAACCACCTTCTGCTATAATTGTGGATTAGATGGCCGTAATTATGTTGGATGTACAAGCAAGAAAAATGCAACATTAGTCATGCAGAAGCTAAAGTCTTCTGATCCTACTTTGGTAAATTGGGATGGGACAAGGGAAAGAGGTTTTTCTAGCCCCAGAAGACAGTCACAGTGACCCTGTCATCAATTAGTCCACTTGGACTCATAGGACCTAATGCAAACGTGATGATAAAAACTGAAAATATGAACTAAAATGCTTTCCAAAAAATGGATCTCTAGGTACCATCATTTTCCAATCTTTTTATGATATTTTACATATCTTTTAAATACCTTTAAAAGCCTATAACAGACCTTAAACTAGACAATTTGAGTAATAAAGACTATCCAGGCCCCAGTGAGCTTGAAATTTCCCAAACAAATTATTCATGTCAATGGAAAAGTGAACATTATGGCTCTGGTCCTCTCGCTGTAAGGTCAATACAATTTACAGTACATTATAACCCTTTTCGAAATGCCCCACTTTGGGGCGTACTCAATATTGGCTTTGGTTCAAGTCAAGTCGGTACACTTTGTCTTCGAGGTCCTGACCGAAGTGTACCTAAATTTCCTCCAAATGACCCCTAATTTGCTCCTTACTATGGCTGTGCGCAGGTCTGACACTGGATGCAGGAGCCTCCTTCCTGCCTTCCCTCCCCATTCTGCCTCGGATCAGCGAGGTAGGAGCCGGTTTTCTTCTCGCACCCTTGCAAATCAGGCAACATAAGCAAGATGGGGAGTGGAGCTAGTGTGAATGCGCAACGTGGAATGATCTAGGAGTAGCTTCCAAGGTGAAGAAGTCACCTCAAAACGTGAGGAATAAAGAGCTTTGGTCTTTGATCATAGCTGAGGGCTTGAGGTTCACAAAGTCTGAAGAGGATTGTGTGACTGCCAATTGCTGCCTGGAAAAATCCTCCAGGAGAGGAAAAACCCAGCTGATACAGCTCAGGGACAAATGTCCTGTTTCCATTGAGTTTGCTTTGCCGTCTGTACCTGCAAGGGCGTTGCCTCCATCTACTTTTTCTCTTCCCGCCACTTCCTTTTAATAACTCTTGGGAAAGGGGTTAAGGAGGTACTCTTCCACTGAAGAATCGAATAGGGCTTTAAATTTAGAAGCAGTTTCTTTCCTTGTACGCTGCTTTGGGTTGTTTTGCATACAGTTTGGTTCCCGAGGGGATAGGGCGAGCATTGCGGCTCTAGGGGAACGAAGGGGACGGAATAGGGTACATGAGCTGCAGACGGGCGTCCAGGGAGAGAGAAGGAAAGGAAAGGAGAAGGAATTTGGACCTGGAAGAGTGGTGGGGTCAGGGAGAGAGGAAAAAGAAGGAGGAGAAATTAGCATTCTACTCCCGAGCTTCCCAGCCTGCCTCTGCAACAGGCTTTGCAGCTGGCCGATCTGAAGAGAAAAGCAGCCAGATTTTCTATTATAAGCCCGTTTTTTAAGTGCGCAGAGTTGGAACGAGACAAATGTCAGCTCAACATGTAGTTCTTGGAAACACAATTTTGAGAAAGTTGGTGGAAATGTACGTGTGTGTGTACTTGAAGAACTAAGGTACTCAAAACTTTGGGAACGTGGGTTCTCATCCTACCTCCTCATTTAGTTAGCTGCGTGATAATGGGCAAATAGCTTAAATTCTCTGAGCCTCAGTGTCCTCAACTGTAAAATAGGATGATGATTTGTGTGCTAACCCTGACGGTTATCGTGAAGAAACAGATTAGAAATTTTTTAAGGGTTAATACCAGCATATAACTGTTTTAACTGTAAATTCCATTTGTAATTGTTGGATTTTTAATTTTTTTTTTTTTTGATAAATTGAGATTAATGTCCTCAGGTTCAGATCAACTTCCTTTACCACGTGTGCAAATCCATTTTAGTGTCATGAAGTTCATTGAATTGCACATAGTACATTGTAAAGAGAGCTGAATTGAGATTTTAAGGATCCTGTTTTAAGCTACAATTCTTCTGCTTATTTATTTGAGACCTTGGGCAGGTTCCTTCATGCCTCAGTTTCCTCATCTGTAAAATGGAAGTATTAGAAAAGGTAACTTCTAAGGTCTCTTCCAACTATTCATCCATGTTTTTATAAATCTGTGCCTGTACTTATGCCTAACTTTTTTAAAATTTGAATTTAAGGCATCTCTGTTAATTGTCTTGTTTTTGCATTTCACTACAGTTAACTGTCTTCTGGAGTTCTCTTATCTTGTGTTCAGTCTTGTTTTTCTCTATTTTCTTTGTTTCTTTTTATTTTTTAAGATTTTCTTCTCTTGAATGTAGCAAAAGTCCAGATTAAGGATTCTCCTGAACTTTCATTACTTTAATTAAATTTGATTAATATTACATTAGTTAATGAGGAATAAAGGTACATCTTTCCTTATTGTCAATGTATAGTACAGCTTGAGCAGAGCAGGAGGAAACCTGATCCTAGCCAGCATGGGGAGACTTTAGGATTGGAAGTCAAGAGACATGAGTATGAATTCTACCTCTTTCCTTGATTATCTATGTGACTTTGGGAAAGATATTTCACCTCTCAAAGAAGTGCTTTCTTCATTTATAAAATGAGGGTGTCATACTAGATAATCTTTAATGTTCTTTCCAGGGGCAGCAAGGTGGCACAATGGATAGAACTCTAGGCCAGAGTCAAAAAAACTCATTTTCCTGGGTTCAAATCTGGCCTCAGATACTTCTTAGCTATGAGATCCTGAGCAAATTATTTAATCCTGTTTGCCTCAAGTTTTCTGATCTGTAAAATGAGCTGGAGAAGGAAAAGACAATCTAGTCTAGCATCCTTACCAAGAATACCCTAAATGGAGTCACCAAGAGTTGGGCAGAACTGAAAAATGACTGAACTACAAAGTACTTTCTAGCTCTAAATACCATGATCTAAGTTTCTCTTCAAACATTCTATAAAGGGGGAGCATTTCCCTACCAATCTTGCATTTGGTTATAAACTCACAGGTCTCAAAATTTGGAGGGCAGAGATAATTATGGAATTATTTAAATAGAGACCATAAGTTGGTATTTTATTCTCCTCCTCACTGGCAACAAAAGCATGAGTCAGGCTGATTCTCTCTTGAATGGGGCCTCCTCTGTTTTAAGACCAACAGGATATTCTGATAAGAGAAATCATTTGAAAACTGCATATCCCTCAGGAATCAACATGAATTTTAGGAATTCCTGTTATCCTGAGGTTTGTCCATTTCCCCCCTTTCTTTTCTGATTCTAACTCTTGTCTTCTGCTAATAAGCTATGTATTCTGAGTGAGCCTAAAAAGCTGTACATAAAATTCCATTATCAAAAGAATCAAAAAGACATATATAAAATGATGCAAACTGAAGTGAGCAGAACCAGGAGAACATTGTACATGCTAACAGCAATAACGTACAATGATCAACTGTGGATGAATGAATTATTATCAACTGTGTAAAGATTCAGAAGGACTTATGGAGAAAAAAGAATATCCATTGCCAAAGAAGGAATTAATGGAGTCTGAATGCAGACTGGAGCATATCAGTCTTCATTTTATTTCCTCTATGAATTTTTCTCTAGTGTAAGCAATATGTGTCTCCTTTTATAACATAATAAACATTGAAATATGTATTGTATGATATGACATGTACAATTTGCATCACATTATCTGCCATCTTGGGAAAGGGGGAAGGTGTGGGAGAGAGAAAGAAAATATGGATAGAAAAATGTTAAACGATTATTAAAAATTCTATTGACGTGTTAAAAAAAGAAAGACATATTGAAGACAAACAACAACAATCTGTACTTTGCCAAGGCTGTAGATGCTACTAACCTGAGCAGTCTTCTTTAGAGCACTAATAAATATCTTTTCCTTTTGTTTTGGCTTCTCATTTTCTGACCATAATCTTATAGACATGATGGTGAGTGAAATTCTCCCTGGGCTCTCAAGGAATCCAAATTGGGAAATTCCCACAACAATATGGGTAACCCAAGGTGTAGAATTTTCAGCAGAAATAGTTTTTAGCAGGAGTTCCTTCTGGTCACATTTAAAATCATACCTTCCTTTCAGGCTTTCTCTGAATCACCAATATGATAATTTGGTTTGATTTATAAAACCAGATGATTCATTTCAAACTCTTCAGAAATATCTCTGTGAACAGAAACCTATTTAACACATTGGGATGCATTTACAAATAAATTAAGTGAATTTCCAAAATAAAAAAAAAAAAAAGGAATATCTCTGTGGCATAAAGAGCAACAAACATAACTTTCAGGGACTCCACTAAAGATACAAATCTTATGATGAAGCACTATGGTGTTCACCAGACTCACAATTAGAGGATCTGGATTCTAATCTTGACTCTGGTTTTCACTATAAAATAATAGAACTATAGAGGTAGAAGAGACCTTATACAGATAAAGCTAGTCTAATTCCCACTGAAACCATGAAGCATTTTCATTCAGACAAAATTTCTCTCTCTTTTGTTTTTCATACAAAGACATCAAGAAAGTTATCTTGAGATACAAACATTTTGAAATAAAGCTCGTTATCCTCGTGACAAACATTCCAATTAGTAATTTTCTCAGGAAAGAAACATATCAAAAGAGAAAATTTGCAAAATTCTCATGCACAGATAAAATTAGTAAAACAATATAGTGGTGTTAAGAATATTCCAATTTTTCCTTTGTAATTTCTTTCTTCAGGAAAAATAGCTTCAAAATAATTTCATTCAAGTTGTTATTGATATGAAAATTTCAATTTATATCAACTTAAATGGGTTGTGTTTTAGATTAGTTTAACCCCTTTAAAAAGTTCACCAATAAAAACAAACAGAAATGATCAATGAAAAAGAAAAAGAAATCATATGTTCTAAAATTTTCATAGGAACTCTTTTTTGTGATGGCAAAGAACTAGAAACTGAAGGGATGTCCCATCAGTTGGGGAGTGGCTGAACAAGTTGTGGTATATGATTGTAATGGAATAATTTTGTGCCATAAGAAATGACAAACAAGATCACCCAAAATCATGGATTATACAAAGCGATGCAAAGTGATGTGAGCAAGACTAGGAGAATGTTTTACACAGTAACAACAATAATACATGATGATCAACTGTGAATGATTTAACTATTATCAATAAGGCAAGGATCCAGGGCAACTCCAAGGCTCTCATGAAAAAGGATATCCACTGCCATGAAGGAACAGGCAGAGTCCAAACCCACATAGAATCACACCATTCTGATTTGGAAAAATGAGGACACTAATATATTGTTAGTGGAACTATGAATTGATGCAATTTTTCTGTAGAGCAATTTGGAATTATATCCAGAGAGTTATAAAGTTGTGTATTCTCTTAGACCCAGCAGAGGGTCTCAAGAATTCTCAAGGAGATCAGAGAAAAAAAGAAAAGAACCTATATGTCCTAAAATGTTTATAGCAGCTCTCTTTGAGTTTGCAAAGAACTGGAAATTGAAGGGATGCCCATCAATTAAGGAATGGCTAAAGAAATTGTGGTATATGATTGTGATGGAATATAATGCCCCTTAAGAAATTATGAGCAGGCAAATGTTTAAAAAACGTGGAAAGAACTATATGGGAAAATCAACAGCAATATGAGTAGAATCAAGAGAACATTATACATGGCTATAGATTTAATACTTGAAGAATAAATTGTGAGTGTTACCTCCAGAGAATGAACTGAAAAATGGAAACATGAAAGACAAAATTTAAATACATATATATCTGTCTCCTAGATGATGCATTCTGTGATGCAGGGAGATGAAGGAGGGGCTGAGACACTTGTAAATAGATTCTATTAAAAAAAAAAAAAAAGAAAAGAAACATCCCATTCTTCAACTTATTTCCTCCATGAATTTTTCTCTAGTATAAGTAATATGTGTCTTGTTTCACAACATGACAAGCAGGGAAATATGTATTATATGAGAATATATGTACTACCAACATCATAGTATCTGCCTTCTTGGGGAAATGAGAGGGTTAGGAGGGAAAGAGAAAACATGGACTGCAAAAAGTCAGAAAGCAAATATTTAAAATCGTATCAAAATTTAATCTTGATAAAATTTAAATTAAGGAAAGAAATTTAAAGCCCACTAATGATAGTACTGTTAGTAGGATTGCAAGAAGATTGTTGCATCAATACATTGGAAGATCTATGAGTTGGTCCAACCATTATGGCAAACAATTTGGAATTATTTCAAATCAAGTCAACAAACATTTATTACATACTTATTAAGTTCTATAATTACAAAGAAAGGGAAAAAAATCAGTGCCTCCTGTCAAGGACTTATAGTCTAATGAGGGAAATGATATACAACTACATACAAACAAGATGTATACACAATAAATTGGAGATAATCATCAGTGGCCCTAGCATTAAAGAGAAGTAGGAAAGTGGGGGGGGGGGGGGTGAGAAGGGACAGTATTCTAGGCATAGAAGAAAATGCCTGAAGTTGAGAGATAGCATTTTGTGTAAGGATCAGCAAGGAGCTAACTATCATTAGATCTCTGACTATGTAGAGGTATTTGATCTCTTGATTCTCATGACAGCCCTGGCGTATAGAGGTTGTCATTATCCCCATTTTACAATTGGGGAAACTGAGATGAGCAGAAGTTAAGTGATTTGCTCAGGGTCAGACAACCAATAACTGAGGCTGAAGATGATCTCAGGTCTTTCTAACTCCAGGCTCATCACTCTATCCACTGAACAACCTAATTCCACCAAAACATGAATTTAGATAGAATCATTCCATCATCTTCTCAAATATTTATCATGTCTACCCTGTGCAAGGCACTGTATGCTAGATGCTATGAGGGAGAATCCAAGAAAAATAAGGGTATGCCTGTTCTCCAGAAGGTCACTGTCTAGTAGGACAAATAAGAAATACAAAAATCACTATAATAGGAGGTGAATAAAATGTGATGAAAAATATGAATCAGGAGATTTTGTTGTAGTTGTTTTACAGTCAGAGCCAATGTTTTATGACCCCATTTGGCAAAGATACTGGAATGGTTTGCCATTTCCTTCTCCAATTCATTTTGCATGTGAGGAATCTAAAGCAATCAGGATTAAGTGACTTTCCCAGGGTCCCCCAGTTAGTAAGTGTCTGAGGCCAGATTTGAACTCAGGAAAATGTCTTCCTGACTCCAGACTTGGCACTCTATCCTCTGAGCCACCTAGCTGCTCTCAGGTTATGGGAGACCAATGGAGAGAAAGCTTACTTCCAGACTGAAAGACGATGGTGATGGGGGCCGTTAGGTAGTTCAGTGGATTGAGAGCCAGGCCTGGGTTCAAAACTGGCCTCAGACACTTCCCAGCTGTGTGACCCTGGGCAAGTCACTTAACCCCCATTGCCTAGCCCTTACCACTCCAATACACAGTATTTATTCCAAGATGTAAGGTAAGGGTTTAAAAAAAGAAAGAAAGAAAGATAATAGTGATGATAGCTAATAATTCTATAGAACTATAGAGTTTGCACATCACTTCAGGCACGTTTTCTCATTTTAATGTCATAAGAACTCTTGCAAGGTAAGTAGCTCAGGTATTATACTCATTTTACAAATTAGAAAACTGAGACTCAAGGATAGGCACACAGGAAGTTGCTTAGTGTCACAGATGGAACTTGAACCCAGAATGTTCTTGACTTGAATTTCATTATTCTATATAGAACCTTAAGGCCCAGCTTAAATACCATCTTTCATGAAGGACCAAGATTTCTCCAGACCAAGAAAGGGAGAACAAATTAAAAAAAAAAATGAAGGGGAAGAAATTACTTTTTAGAGAAAGGAAAGCACTGGAAATATTTGGGGGAATAGTTGTTATTAAGTTGTTTCAGTTGTGTCTGACTCTTTGTGACCCCATTTTGGGTTTTCTTGGCAAGGATACTTGAGTGGTTTGCCATGTCCTTTTCCAAGTGAGAACACTGAGGCCAATTGGATTAAGTGATTTATCTAGGGTCCAGGCTGGATCTGAACTCAGGTCTTCCTGACTCCAGGCACAGCACACTATTCACTGAACCACCGTAAGTGCTTAATAAAAATTTGTTGACTGATTAGAGAGTCATAGTCCTCAGGCTCTTTTGAATTTATCTTCTAAACAATGGGCAGCCACTGGGGAATTTTGAGGAGGGGGAGTGGCATGAGTTAGGTGCCTTTCAGCTCTGAATATCTGATCCTTTGCCTCTCTGATCAGAACAGTGCATTAGGAAGATTCGTCTGGCAGCTATGTGGGGACTATATTAGAATTGAAAGAGAATAAATGTGTATGGTTGGGAGGAGGGGAGGAAAGTCTTTAAGAGATTACTGAAATCATCTAGATCAGTGATGGGCAAACTTTTTAAAGAGGGGGCCAAAGGAAAGGAAATGCTCATCTGTCAGTCTGTTTCTAAGGCAATTGTATTGTATCCCGCTCATTGTATTCATCAGATTAGGAATAATGTCTTGAGGCTGGATAGAACATTTCAGGGGGCCTCATCTGGCCCACAGGCTGTAGTTTGCCCATCACTGATCTAAAGGATGAGGGATACTCACCTGAACAAAGGAGGAGACAGAATGATGAGACTGGTTAGAAGCAGAAGGAGAGGAAACAGAGATATAACTCAGAGATATGGGATTGGTGTGACTGGGAGGCTTCTGATGCACCCTGACTTAGCAAGTAGAAAAATAGCAGTTGAGTACATAAACTAACCTGATAAAAGAGCTCTCTCTGCTAGAATTAGGGAAACAAATGTGCTCCTTCTCTTCAAAGGTAATATGGAGTCCAGGCATGACTATCCCAATCACATTAATTTAAAGCAGAACTAAGAGGATAACCAGAAGTGCTCTACATCATCACTCCAGATCTTGGCTGAAGATGACTTACAAATGACTCTGTCAATAGCCCATGGTGAGAGTGGGGGATAGGGTGGAAAGAAACCCCATGCAATTATGTCTTTCATTTTCTGTGGGAGTTAGTAGCACGAAAGAAAATAAACTCTTTGATCACAAATTCTGAAATGGCTAATAAAGAATTACAAGGGTGAAAAAAGCAAAAGGAGGAAGGATGTTGGCTCTCCAGATTCTGTATAGATTAGGGAGCTGTAGCCTAGTAAGCAGTGAATGCTTTGGAGAAAGCAAAGTGACATTCAGCCCTTAATCTCCATCAACTGAGTTGTTGACACAGAATCTTTTAACATAGTACTTTGTATTAGAGCTTGGCAAAGTAATAACCCAAAGTGTTCAAGAAAATTTAATATTATAATGCAGGTGTTAAAGATGAGTTAAAGAAGCCAGTGAAGAGGTGGAGAAGGAGTAGGAGGGAGTTGTGACTTACTTCCAAAGAATAGAGCCACTGTTTTCTAAAGAGAAACCTGATATTTATCAAATAATGGAAGCACCCCATTATACTTTAAATGAAAAGTAAAGAACAAATTGTATACAATAATAAATGAATCTTATTTTTCTTGAAATAATTTTACATTGTAATTATATAAAATTAAATGTACTTACTATGAGAATCATTGTGAAATTGAAGAAAAAACACTGGGTCAAATTGCATGCTGACATTTCATAATACGTACTATGTACAAATTGCAAGCAAGTCTACATGCACACAAAAGCTGTTCCTTTTGTATTTGGGGAGAAAATATATCTATATGTTATTAAAAAGTACCACACATACTGTCAGTTTGCTAGCTTTAACAAACAAATTGTTTTGTACATGCTGTGAAATTTAAATTTATGCTGGAGTTTCACTATATTGCAAACATAATTTTTCCCTAAGATTGCCCACTCCATTCAATGTTTTAATTATTTGTTAGTCAGTTTACTGAGCCAGGCTTTTCTTCCTTCTGGTAATCCTAAAAGAATGAGTTCTGAGAAGAGTAGGAACCCTTTGACAATTCCACCTCATTAATTATTCATTATTTTGGCAACCCCACTTTTTTCTAACTTCAAGACTTGCCTAAGCTTTTTCTCAAACTCATCTTCTACTTTGATCATGTGCGATAAACCTCCATTTTGATGGTCTGGTAAAATATCTGATATTACATAAGTTGACTTGAGCTTATCTATGATGTGCATATATATGGATGTATAGAAAGAAAGAAACAAAGAAAGAAAGGAAGAAAGAAAGAAAGGAAGGAAGAAAGAAAGAAAGGAAGGAAGGAAGGAAGGAAGAAAGAAAGAAAGAAAGAAAGAAAGAAAGAAAGAAAGAAAGAAAGAAAGAAAGAAAGAAAGAAAGAAAGAAAGAAA